>NC_133654.1:59010057-59207713 GCF_009905375.1 Apium graveolens | reverse complement strand
ATTTATTGGTAAAGTTTCCTAAATAGACTATCTGCTTCGGTTGTTTCAACAAAAGATTTGGTTAGTTTTTCTTAATCTCGAACTTACTTTATTTATTTCTTAATTATGTAAAAGTATTTATTTTATTTAGTAATTTGTAATTTAGTTAGAAAATTAATAGGTTATGTTAATAATTAAATTTATGTGTATTTTCGAATTATGTATTTAGGACGAAAGGTCGATAGTAAAATCAATTCAAAGTCCGGGACTCATAGAGAATAAGTTAAGCGGTGCACTGTAAGTATATACCTTACCTTTACTGTCGAAGATGTTTTGTGAAGTGATTTTTAATCGATGATTTTGATGATAGCAAAAATTGAGTATTCTTGCATTCCTTATCGGAAGTAAAGCTAAACCAATTGTTTAGCAGGCCGGGATCCCACCAGTAGAATTTATCGTGTTTGAATACTCATTTTGATCGTTGTGATATTTTTTTATTATGATGAGCTTTTGATGATATGATGAAATCTTTTGTGAATTCTTTATTGAAATGATTTATAAACCTCAGTTAAATGGTATGTATATGCTTACTGGGCTCTATGAGCTCACTCGTTTATTATCACTGACTTTCAGGGAAGAATTTTTGAGGAGGTTCTGGAAAAGATAAGATTGTGATGAATTAATCGAGAAGTGCATGGAATGTTAATGGGAACTTTTGTAGTAGATGTATGCTTAGAAGTTATTAAGAAGCTTATTATATGTTATAAACTTTTGTTGTAAGACTTAATTACGTTGTAAGTTCTTTGGTTGAGTTAATTAAGTTTAAGTTTAGGTAAGCTTGTATTGAGACGTTTTGTTTGTTTGGCGACCCCGGGTCGGATTTCTGAGGTTAATCTGGAACCGGAGCGCCACAGTGAGCTTGTTAAGCATGCCTGACTCCACATTAGTATGATATTGTCTGCTTGGACCGAGCCCGCACGGATTTATTTTTGGGTCACTCCCAAAAGGCCTCATACTAATGCAGTTAATTGACTGCTTATATTCTAGCAAATTTTCTCTCCCACAAACGATGTGGGACAACTCCCAACAATCTCTCCATTCACACATCGGGCTCAACACCTGTCAGATCTGCCTCCTGATTGTGTGGTATGGCTATGATGTGGGACAAATCCCAACAATCCCCCCCTTCACACATCGGGCTCGACACATGTCGAGTCTGCCTCCTGATTGTGTGATTTGGCTCCCCTTTGACTTATGCTGGAATCCTTCTGGCTTTCTGATCCCCCTAGGCCCATACTGGAATTCCTATCTGCCTCTTCTTAACCCCATCCCGGGGTAGCCCGTCTACCCCTTTTTTGTTCCATTTTGGGAGCCCACCGAGATTGTTATGGACCGTTACAACCTGGCTCTGATACCACTTATTGGGCTGCGAGCAAGCTCATAACTCTATATTAGTATGATATTATCCGTTTTGAGCCAGGTCTTCACAGATTTATTTTTGGGCACATCCCAAAAGGCCTCATACTAATAGAGTTATCTCATGCTCCCCCTTGACCTATACTAGAATTCTTCAGGCTTTTCGGCTCCCTTAGGCCCATACTGAAATGGCCACCTACCTTTTTCTTGAGCCTATACTGGGTAGCCCATCTGTCTCCTCCTAGCTCAATTCTGGGAACCCGTTTGAGATTATTTTGGACTGTTATAACCTGAAGCTCTAATACCAGTTATTGGGCTTGCTAAGCAATTCTAACTCCATATTAGTATGATATTGTCCGCTCTGGGCCGAGCCCGCAAGAATTTATTTTTGGGCAAATCCCAAAAGGCCTCATGCTAATGAATATCTGACTGCTTATCTTCTAGAAATCTGCCCCTCCCACAAACAATACGGGACAACTCCTAACAATCTCCCCATTCACACATTGAACAAGACACCTGCCGAATCGGCCACCTGATTGTATGATCTGCTCCCCCTGGACCCATACTGGAATCCTTCTGGCTTTTTGATTGTGTGATCTGCTCTCCCTAAGTACGTACTGGAAGGTCCGTCTGCATTCCTCTTTAAGCCTATCTGGGGTAGCCTATATGCCGCTTCTTAGGTCCATTCTGGGAGTCTGTAGGAGATTGTTCTGGACCATTACACCATAGCTCTAATACCACTTATTTGGTTTGCTAAGCAGGCCTAACTCTACATTAATATGACATTGTCCACTTTGGGTTGAGCCCGCACAAATTTATTTTTGGGTAACTCCCAAAAGGCCTCATACTAATCGAGTTATCTGGCTTCTTATATTCTGGAAACCTGCTTCTCCCACAAATGATGCAGGATAACTACTAGCATCAATATGTGTTCTGATGTGAACTATTTGTTTGCGTGATTGAGATAAGTAACTTTCCATTGCTCTGTATTATTTGTCTACCTACGTGTTCTGTAAGTGACTATTCGTTACTCCATATTTATTGTGTAATGTATTCAGTATGTTTGATTACATGTTCATAAATAATTGGTTTTGTTATCTTAATTAAGATATCGATATGTTATTAAATAAAGATAATTATTTTCAGAATCCCTCAGTTTTACATTATGCATCGAATCATGATATCTGGTCACTGGATATTGTGACATATAGAACTAGGTTACGCACGTTCTGGAATACATAAATGTCTTATTGTGTTTGTCTTAACGAGGAAATAAACCGGCCCCATCGAACAATCGGATATCAAATTTAGTCGCCGGTGTAGTGCGACCGTTATTTAGAACCGTAGGATTTTGAAATAAGAATTTGATTATTGAATGAAAATAAGAATTTTGATTAAGTGGATTATAGAATGCGTCATGTGCATTGTTTTGATAATTGTTGTAGAACATATCTTGTGAATTTTGTACTAATTGTTATCAAATTTGTGTGATCCTATGTGATACATGTTATGTCAACCATGTCTAAAGTATATTTTAAAAAAAGGATAATATTATTATTTTGAGCCGCTGAATGGTAGTTGCTTGCCGGGATTCGTTGCTCATTCTTTTAATATTTCAGGTTTTGTGTAAGATTCGAGTTGGATAACAATGGAGTTCGAGGACTTAGAATTTGACTAGATTGACTTTTGAATTTCCGTTAGCTGCGCTTTCGTAATAGTAACCTTTGTAAAAGAATTTTGAATAAATGAATCGTCTTTTATTTTAGTTTCAATTTAGATATTCCGGAAGTGCGAGCTGTTATAGTTGATAGAGCAGGGTGTTCTTCGGAGTGTATTAGGTATGAGACTAATACATTCTCTATAATGTGTTCATGTGGACCCTAGTTTAAGTTTGACTTATAAGATATTAGAGTGCGTAAACATATTGGATTCTTGTGAATTTGAGGACCAAATCCTTTTTAATGAGGGTAGTATGTAATATCCCATAATTTTTAGAATATTAATAAGAATAGTATAATAAAAAAAGTTTAAATTCCGATAAAGATTAGGATTTAAAATTGGTGTAAACTAATGGACCTAAAATTTGGATCAGATATTAATAATATGGAAAACTTGTATGTTAATAATTAGGGTTTTATTTTTTTATACATACATCGTATTCGTCTTTCTCGTTTTTAATAGCAAAATTCGTAGGGTTCTTTCACAAAAAATCAACAATCTTATAAAATTCGTATAAAATTCACCGTAAGTCGGAATTCATTGATTCTAGACTTTTCAGAAAGGTCTTTTCGTTCTCTACAACTTCCGTGTTTCGTGTTTTCTTATAAAATGTTGTTTAGATGGTCAAAAATGGCAAATTTGAATCTGATCAGAATTGAAATCGCTGAGGAGTTCAAGATTTGAGATGTGTATGGGTTATTAAGGATTCAATACGTGTTCTGATGTAAATTATTTGTTTGCGTGGTTGAGGTAAGTAACTTTCCGTTACTCTGTATTATTTGCTTATGTACGTGTTCTATAAGTGACTATTCGTTACTCCGCATCTATTGTGTAATGTATTTAGTATATTTGATTACATGTTCATAACTAATTGGTTTTGTTATCGTAATTAAGATATCGATATGTGAGTAATAAGAAAATAATTATTTTCAGAATTTCTCAGTTTTAGATTATGCATCGAATCATAAAATTCGGTCACTGGATTGTGTGACATATAGAGCTTATTTACGCACGTTCTGGAACACGTATATGTCTTGTTGAGTTTGTCCTAACGAGGGCGTAAACTGACCCTTATCGAACCATCGAATATCAAATTTAGGGCTGTGTTGCTGGCATAGTGCAACCGGAATTTAAAACCGTGAGATTTTGAAATAAGAATTTAATTATTGAATGAAAATAAGAATTTTGATTATGTGAATTATAGAATATCTTGTGTGCTTCATTTTGATATTTGTTGTAGAACATATCTTGTGAATCTTGTATTAATTTTTATCGAATATTTGTGTAATATCCGGGAAATATCGTACAATTATTTTTATAAATAACTAATTATTAGGTGATTATTATGTGAATTTTTGATGAATTATCTGATGATTGATATTGATGTTTGGATGTTTATATATGATAAAATTGGGGTATTTTAATTTTTGATTATCCAAAATAAAATATAGATAATTTTGGTATTTTTCTGATAATTTTTAGGTTGTTATACGATTTTATAAAGATTTATGGATTAATAATTATTTTATGAGTAATTATAGAACTATTGTAAAACCTGGAATTGTTCAACTTTAACCATTTTTGCATTTTTACAACCCGAAACTCTTCGAACAACTCCATTCTAACCTAATCTGATTATTCTGAATATTTTCCGTGTTTTACTTTTTCGATCCGGGGTACGGTTTGACCCATACGAGTCCCGGCGCAAAATTTTCGATACGATAGACATTTCGGTAGAACAATAAAACCCGTATTCTCGAGAGACGTGATATTTTTATACTATCTCCTCGTAAGGTGTTTTATAAGAAGCCCGGTTTTGATAATTATCTAAATCTGGTATCAAACTATATCGTTTTTATAGTTACTTAGCGGCTAAGTAATCAATTTAGGATTCGATATATAAGAGTAATTATGAAATCATTAAATAAATAAAATATGTTATGATTCTGTCCGCAGAGTGTTGTTTTTATTATTAGCTGGGTGTGTCTCTGTGGTGTGCGAGGATTATTGTGTGATTAATTGTTAATCCATATCAGTTTATCTTCACTTTTGAAAGTGATTACATGGGGAATTTATTTTTATAAATATTGAGTTGATCTATAAAATCATTTTTATTACTTTATAATTTTATTAATTATTTTTAGGGATTTATAAAATTCAGAAAACAATATTTTATCAATTATTTATCCCTAAATAATTTTCTGATTGTATTAAAGTGTAAATTCAGTATTAAATTCTTCAAAAATTATGAAACTTATATTTTCTTAAGTTTTGAATATTTCGATAATTTTAAAATTATTTTGGAAATTTTTCGGATTAAATTCACTTGCACGCTTATTCGTTAATTCGTTAAATGCGGGTATGTGATGCGTTTAAGAAATACGAATTAAATTATAAAAAAATTTATTTTATTACCTTTTGAATATTCTGAGAATTTTGGTATGAAATTTATAATTTTTCGACAAACTCTTGCGCGCAGCTGTTTCGCTAATTTACAAGAAAGCGAATCAGAAGATCGATAAAATTAAAACAGAGGAGATAAACACAATGGTGCTTATCCCCTGTTTTCTCCCTCAACCTCACGGTCTCTCCCATCTCTCTGTAATCTCTCGACCTCTCTCTCTCTCTCTCTCTCTCTCTCTCTCTCTTTTATCTCTCTCACATCTCTTCTCTCTCTTTTTCTTCTTCTTGTTCGATCACTCCTCCCTCTCCTTTCCCTCTTTCTTCTCTCTCCCTGTGGAACGACTGGGAAATTTACGTTTATATTATATCAGAATCATAATCAATAAGGTGTGTTAATGTGTCATTTATGTGTGATTATCTGTTAAACCCTATTTGTTATGTGTTACGTGCATTTCGTGTCATTTCTGTATTTTTAAGGTATTTTTCAGATATTTTATTAGACATTCATCGTTTTCATTTCAAACGTTTTACGACCCAAACAATGATTTTAAAGCCAGTATTTCAAATAAAATAATGGGCCTTATTTTTCATCAAATGGCTTTTACAATCGCATTATTCTGAACATCTAGATATTTTATAAATTTTCTCGTTTTACGAAAAATGACTTTTCCGGGCCCCATTGGGTGTCAAAACCCCCACAAAAATCACATTTTTATTTTTATAAAATTATAGTACTTTCATTTATATTATTTCTTTGCATTTTTGCATTATTCACAATTTTTGGGAAATTTTGGCATATATATTGTATATATAAAATATTTATAAATTAAATTTTAATACTCAAAAATTATAAAATTAGGGGCCTATTAATTTTAAAAAGTGTAGAATTAGGGCCTTAATTTTAATTAGGAGTATTAATTTTACTACTATAAATAGCCTAATTTTTATTTAATTAATCATAATTATTAATTAAAAATCAGAAAAATATACAAAATTCTTTGCAGCCGGGTCGGGTTGAACAAATTCGGGTTGAGGATTCAATCGTTGATTTTGATCTGATTTCTGTACCAAATCAAGCAGTTCGAGTATCCAAATCGAAGGTTTTGATTATGTTCTTTCTATTTCTAGCATCAATTTCACGTTTTAATTTGTAGTTTTTGATTTTCAAATTCTAGGGTTTATGTTTGAATTAGGACTTTTTGATTTTGGGGTTATTATGATGTTTTGATGTTTGATATAACTTTGTTAGATGATTTACAGTTGATTCATGGTGTTTAATTGAACAAACGATTCCTGGATAGTGATTCACGATTTCTAGGGTTTATGTCGGATTTTCCAAACATAACTCGATGATTTCTGTGAATATTTGGTTTTTGTAATGTTAGGGCTTTGATTGTATATGTTCTTAGCTTCAATTTGCACTATAGAACGTTAAGTTTGGTTTACAGAATCAAAAGATAGGTTTTTGGTTGGAGTTGAATTCGATTTTTGACCGGAGATGAAGATTCTGAGATGTTTTTGGTATGTTATGGCCGGAATCAGATTGGTGAAGTGATTTGGAATTGATTCCAGCTTAAAAACGAACCAAACGTGATAGGGATAAATAAATCCTGATTATGTAATTAAATATTACAGTAATTATACATGATTTGGGCTTCTTGGCCCAATAAGAAGATGTATGACATTCAGACCAAAAAGGTCATCACATTGATCAGGCCTGATGGACCAGATCAGGCCTGATGGAACAAAAAAGGCCCAAAAGCGCTGATTATTTATTAATTTTGTAATTAATAAATAAGGGAGGAAAACAGCTATTAAGATAAGTCCTAGTGGGAATATAAATCTTTGTAGATTGGCCTCCAAGGAACCTCATAAGATAAGGAATCAGCTTCCTACTTCCTAGGACTCCTATGTCTATCCTAATTCAGAGACTTGACCACCAAGTCTCCTATACCAAGTCCAATTCAAGGACTCCCCATCTATATAAGGGGCCTCACCCCACAAATCAGAACTACGTTTTTTTGGCTTGATTCTCTAATTCACAGAGATACGTAGGCATCTCGTAAAGGCAGAGTTAAGCTACGAAACACGAGAGCAGCCATTAAAGGCCTTGAGCTCCCGAATCTTAGTAATAAATACAGCAAATAATAACCTTAGTTTTTTATCCATAACATTTGGCGCCGTGGGAAAAGCACAACAACAACCATGGCGAGAACACAGAGAACAATTAGAGCTCAACTTATGCATCTACTCAAGGGGAAGCCCAGATAGGGGCAACTCAACCTCAGCCACAAGGGACGATTCCACCGGCTATTCAAGGTATGAATCCTCAAGTTCAACAAGTACATGTACCTGTGAATTCTCGACCCGTCGGGTATGAATATTCAACCGTTGTTACTACTAACCCCCCTTATGGGATGTCCCTTTACCCCGAGATTGGAGGAAGCGGACATGCTGGGCGAAGTGAAGCACGAGGGCAATCGCCCCCTACATACGAGGTTTGGCTCCTATCCCCGAGGATCGGGAATTTTCTGGTCCTTACACTGAGAGAGACTCCGAATCTTTGGATGATGAAGTGGCCCCAAGAAGGAGGCGTGCTGGCAAAGAGCCGATGGCTGATGCAAGCCAACGCCCTCAAAGCACCCAAGGGGCGAATCCCTAAGAAGTGCAGGAAAGGATCAGGGCTCATGAGGCTGAGATTCAAAGGCTGAGGCGCGAATTGGAGGCGCACCAGACTACCAGATCCCAAGAACCTCCTAGAGGGAGAAATCCTCCTCCCATCATAGACCTGGACGGTCCGGTGCAGAGAAGGGCTATTGTCCCAAGGGCTGATCCAAGCAATCTTCTTCCCCTTGGAGATCCTGATGATCCTACTCCACCCTTCACTGAAGGAATAATGAACGCCCATATCTCAAGGAAGTTCAAGATGCCAACTATCAAAGCTTATGATGGCACGGGAGATCCCGCTAATCATGTTAGAACATTCTCTAATGTACTGTTGTTGTAGCCCGTGAATGATGCTATAAAGTGTCGGGCCTTCCCTCAAACCCTATCGGGTATGGCTCAAAGGTGGTACAGTCGCTTGCCCCCAAACTCTATTGGGTCGTTCAGAGAATTAAGCCAGGTTTTTATTAATCAATTCATCAGTGGGAGAGTTCATGAGAAAAGTTATGCATCTCTTATGAGCATTGTGCAGGGGACAAAGGAATCCTTGAGAGATTACCTGAATCGTTTCAAAAAGGAGGCTTTAAAAGTCCCAGACCTTGATGATAAGGTAGCCATGATAGCACTGCAACAAGGAACTAGGGATGAGTTTTTTAAGATGTCCTTGCCCAAACGCCTCCCTAAAAGCATGTTGCAGCTCCAGGAGAGGGCAGGGAAGTATATCAAAGTCGAAGAAACCATGAGGAAGACCGTAGTGAGTAATGAGCCGAGCAAAACCCTGATTCAACCCCCAAGAAGGGAGGACCTGGGCAAAAGTTCACTGAATACGCTAAACTGAATGCTCCTAGAAGCCAAATCTTGATGGAAATCGAGAAAGATCGAGATATTCGTTGGCCTAAGCCCCTGAAGGCTGATCCTGCCAAGCTAGACAAGAGCAAGTATTGCAGATTTCACAAAGATGTTGGTCACGACACCGATTAGTGTAGGCAGCTGAAAGACGAAATTGAGTTCCTCATTCGAAAAGGAAGATTGAACAAATATACTGTAGAAGGAGGGGATAGAAACAACTGTTGGATTTTTAAACGCAGTGGGGCATGGCAAAACACTTTTACACATATAAAATCCAAATAAAAGCATATAAATCGTGAATAAAAATTCGAGGGATCGAATCTAACCTTTTAAAATAATTCGGAGACAACGATCAGAGATCCTTAGCAGTTGCTCCTCAAGTGTGAAGCACTACACCGGTATCCACCAAGAAAACGATGTTAAGGAGGAGGAAGGAGGTGGAGAGAATTGGGTTTTCCAAACTTTTTGGGTTTTCGGGTTTCGATGGGATTCGAATAAAATTAGGGTCTATAATAGTGTATTTATATGCAAAATTTTCAGCTGAAATTTTCCCATAAATATTATTATTATTATCCCATTTATTATTCTCATTAATAATTAAAACACCTTTTAATCATTAATTCTTTTTCTAAACACTTTAGAAATAATTCTCTCTCTTGATTTAATTTCCCAAAAATTAAATCCTTGATTAATAATATTAAGAACTTTTCTTAATTAATTTATAATCAATTAAATCTAATTTAATCAATTATCAAATTTGCCAATTAATTATTTATTTCACAAATAAATAATTATTTAGCCATTATTAATTAATTCCTCCACCATTAAATCATTCTCTTTTTATGGTGTGACCCTGTAGGTTCAATATTAAGCCGGTAGTAGAAATAAATAATAATAAAACTATTTTATCATTATTTATATAAATTATCTAATTTATTAAATATGATTAATTAATTAATCATATTTATTCTACATCGTGAGGGATACTTCTCAGCATATCGCGATTATCCGAATAATATGAATTCACTGCTTAGAATACCAAGAACCTATTCAGTGAATAGTTACCGTACAATAAACTCCTTTTACCCTACAATGTTCTGATTAAATACAAGGCATGGATGTCATGTCAAGCCTATCTAATTCAATCACTTGCTTACCATTTACTATGCGTAGTTCTATGCAAATTAGAAACTCCTTTCTAATTTCATTCACTCTGGCCAGAGATTCCTGAACTACCATAAGTGGATCAGCCTTGAACATTCGCTTCCTTTACTGGAAGGGGTAGATCCTTTATTGATCATACACTATCTTCGTGTACAAATTCCTATACCCAGAAGAGCCCTAATAATTGTCCTTGGAGACTAAGAACTAAACCAAAGCATAGTTCAGTGTACACAAGATGACTATGATGACCTCAAGTCTAAGGATACTTGTACAACTATCACTATATGAACAACTGCTGACACGTGAGTGAACTCCATCAGTTGTTCAGCTGTGCGAGTCATGTTCAGTGAACTTATTCTATAATAAGCACCTACATACTAGCTATAGTGTCACCACACAAATGTCTATGAGAACAGACATCCTTCATAATGAAGCAAGCATAGTATGTACCGATCTTTGCGGATTATTAATTACCAGTTAGTAATCCTATGACCAGGAACTATTTAAGTTTAGAGTTATCATCTTTTTAGGTCTCACTATTATGATCTCATCATAATCCATAAAAAGCTTTACTCTAAACTATGGTATATCTTATTTAAACACTTAAATAGATAAAGCCCGTAATAAAAACAAAACAAGTCTTTATTAATATCAATAAAATCAAAACAGATTACATAAAAGTTATTCCTAAATCCTAATACATGATTGGACTTAGGACATATTCCTTTCAATCTCCCACTTGTACTAAAGCCAATCACTCTGGTATCTAATACCCATCTTGTCTTTATGACGATCAAAGTGACTTTCATAAAGTAGCTTTGTGAGTGGGTCTGCTATGTTGTTATGTGTGTCAACTCTAATTCAATACAATATAAGAAATGTTACCGCGCTCCCACTAACCCTTTTGTAGACGCATGGTTCATCTATATTTTTGATAAAATCAAACTCTTTGATTATCTCATCAAAACGAATGTTCCATCTTTCGAGAAGCCTGCTTTAAACCACATATGGTTCGCAGCAGCTTACACACTAGGTTTTCATTTCTCTTGGAAAGAAAACCATCTGGCTATATGCCAGATCTCATAGTCGTAGTAAGCAGCAATCGCAAGCAAAATCCGAACCGATTTTAACAGGGCTACAAGTAAAAGGTTTCATCAAAGTCAATCCATTGCCTTTGTTTGAATCCTTTTGCCAAAAGCCTGGCCTTAAAGGTCTCCACCTGGCCATCTGCTCTAATCATTCTTACGTATACCGTATACATAGATTCCATTCCGGATTTCATGGCACTATGCCATTTCTCTGAGTCAACACTACTCATAGCCTCATTATAGGTCACAGGGTCGTCATCATCAATGATCGACAACTCATTGTCATTCTCAATGACAAGGCCATAATACCTCTCAGGTTGGCGAGACACTCTCCCTGATCTATGAATGGGCTGTTCCACAAAAGGTTGTTCAGTCAGAACATGTGTTTCCACTTGATCCGTAGTAGTTTGTGCTTCTTGAACTTCATCAAGTTCAATTTTGCTCCCACTGTTTCCTTCAAGGATAAACTCCTTTTCCAAGAAGGTAGCATGTCTGGAGACAAACACCCGATGATCGGTGTAAAAGTAATACCCTAAAGTCTCTTTAGGATATCCCACAAACTACATTTTACGGATCGATATCCCAGCTTATCTGGGTCAACTTTCTTGACATAAGCTGGACATCCCCAAATCTTAACGTGTTTAAGACTCGGTTTCCTTTCTTTCCATATCTCATACGAAGTTTGAGGAACAAATTTTGGAAGGCACCTTATTCATTAAATATGCTGAGGTTTCCAATGCATAACCCCATAGGAATACTGGAAGATTTGTATAGCTCATCATGGACCGAACTATGTCTAACAAAGTTCGATTTCTCCTTTCAGATACCAATCTGGAGGAGTCCACTGGGAGACTATACCATTTACTTTGAGATAATCTAGAAACACTCCATTAAAGTATTCACCACCTCGATCTGATCGAAGAGTTATAATACTATGTTTGGTTGTTTCTCCACTTCATACTTATATTCTTTGAACTTTTCAAAGGCCTCAGACTTGTGTTTCATCAAACACATATCCGAATCTAGATCTATCATCTATGAAAGTAATGAAGTATGAAAATCCACCCATGGCTTGCGTAGACATTGGTCCACATACATCTGTGTGTACCATTCCTAGCAAATTTGCAGCCCTCTCTCCATGTCTACTAAATGGAGACTGCAGTGCCACTATGAAGTGAGATTTTCATCATCCCTTTTCTTTTATTAGTTTGTTCAATCTGAAGTAAATTATGTCACATATATACAGACCATTATTTAAAGCACCACGTCCATAAAGAATATTATCTCTAAGAATAGAACATTCATTATTCTCAATAATAAAAGAAAATCCAGCCAAGTCTAACATAGGAATAATATTCCTCACAATCGAGGGAACAAAATAACAATTATTTAAAACAATAGTCTTGCCCGTAGGCATATGTAAATGAAATGATTCTACATCTTCAGCATCAACTCTTGCTCCATTTCCCATCAGTAGAATCACCTCCTCTTCCTCAAGAGTCCTACTTCTCCTTGGTCCCTGCAACAAATTGCAGATTTGAGAACCACAGGCGGTATCTAATACCCAAGTAGAAATTTGATTTAATGACATATTCACTTCTATCATGAACATACCTAAATCAGAAGCGGTAGTCTCACTACCCTTCTTCTTCTTCAATTCTGCAAGGTAAACCTTGCAGTTTCTCTTCCAGTGCCCCACCTTATTACAGTGAAAGCAAACAACTTTGCTCTTGGGGTCTTCAGCTTTTGGTGGAACCGGCATTTTCTCACCTACTTTCTTCTTCTTGAAAGAGTTCCTCTTCCTTTTCTTAGGATTGGAACCTTCACCAATTAGAAGAACAGAACTCTTCTTAGGGGGAAAATTCGATTCCGCAGTCTTCAACATGTTGTGGAGTTCAGGCAGGCTGACATCCAACTTATTCATGTGAAAGTTCACAACAAACTGCGAGAACGAACTCAGAAGCGATTGCAAGACCAAGTCTTGGCTCAACTCCCCATCCATGGCAAAACCAAGTTGTCCAAGACGTTCAATCAAATTGATCATCTTAAGTACATGGTCATTCACAAATGATCCCTCAGACATCCTACAACCGAACAACTCCTTCGATATCTCATATCGAGCTGTCCTCCCTAACACATCATACAACTCTTGTAGATGCATGAGGATAGTGTGAGCATCCATATGCTCATGTTGCTTCTGTAGCTCAATGTTCATGGAAGCTAGCATGATGCATTGAGCAACATTTGCATCATCTATCCACTTACGATACACAACATGTTCATCATTATGTGCATCACTAGCAGGTTCAGTAGGCTTAGGTGAGTCAATCACGTATTCCAGCTTCTCAATCCTGAGAACAATTCTCAAGTTTCGAAGCCAGTCAGCATAATCAGGACCAGTCAATTTGTGAGCATCCAGTATGCTCCTGAGCGATAGTGCAGAAGACATAACGTACAAAGTAAATCTGTAAATGATAAACACATAACAACACTTAGCAAATATTCGATTTCATTTTAAAACACTATATGAATCGGGTCTTTATTCATAAGTGGCTCCCACTAGTTTATCTAATTTATTCAACCCCCTACGTGAAAAATAAGCATTCATAATGCTAGTGGGAATAGGGATCCTACATTCCATTACACAACCCCGGCTGTGGCACGAAACGCCATGTAATGTTCAATAGGCAGACAACTCTTGTCAATTACATCTAATGTTATTCCCTAATCAAACTTTAGCCTCTTGAATAATTGAGTCACGGCTGTGGCACGACAAACTCAATATTCTAAGTCAAGTCTAACCCAACATTCCGTACAATTGAATCAGTCCCCAAAGGCCCACGGCTGTGGCACGTAACAACCTTTAGATTCTTATTCAATGTACACATCTCTATGTAATAGACAAGTATTTCTTATTTCGAAATCAAAGCCCTCGGCTGTGGCAAGAAACGACAATGATTTAAAAATAAGAACTACTTTCTATCATGTTGGAAGGCTATGATCGACACAAGCCCGT
The DNA here is from genome assembly GCF_009905375.1 of Apium graveolens. Taxonomy (NCBI): domain Eukaryota; kingdom Viridiplantae; phylum Streptophyta; class Magnoliopsida; order Apiales; family Apiaceae; genus Apium; species Apium graveolens. Next base: position 59,193,415 of record NC_133654.1, on the reverse strand, counting down.
TGTGTCATTGGCCAATTACTACTTGTTATTATTTAATTTTAGAGGGATTATATTATGTTACAATCATAATCATATTATAAAGAGATTCTTCCTTTTAAATTAAATATTTCAAATCAGTAATCAATAATCAGATGATTCCCAGATCGGGTGGAGCATTGTCAAGAGGCGTTACTTAATAACCCTTTCTTACAGATAGAAATCTGTTATTGACAGAATCATCCTTTCTCTCATATCGAAAATTCATATTCAATTACGTGTTTCACAAACACAAGAATCTCATGATTGTATTCATAATATTATTCTTAAGGTTATGAAATAATTTCACTATACTAGGTTGTCTAACAAACGCCTTATGTTTATTTAAGTTCACCTAAATCTATCATCGCATGATAAACTAAGCATATATCACATATATAAACATGAATAAACATCAAGGTAGGCATGTTATATCATCTAGCACATTAGTCTAAGCATTATACATCTCTATGTATCACATGAAGCATTTAAAAGCAATTAAAACAGTCAAAAACATCTTTAAAACACTTCATGGAAATATAAACAGTTCAAAAATTTTATATAAACTAAAATTGATCATTCCATTAGATCCGTCTCGGAAAAACAAATCCAACGGTATATTGCACGCCCAAAACGGAGTTACGAAACTCCTAGAAATCAATTTTAAAATCAACAGACGTGCTGTAACGCATTACAGGAACGCGTTACAAGCCCTGTAACGCATTCCGGTGATGCGTTTGTTATGAATATGTTGTGCACTTGATGATTACCTAAACAAAACATCTAAGTAGATTTTACTTAGTGAAATAATGTAGCACTCGACGGATAAGAATTATAGTCCCGACGGATAACTCAGTTTAAGTACCGACGGATGAGTAATTTATTATCCATCGAGTGAGTAGCTTATATGATGATAAGTTTGTAGCACAGTGTTGTATGCACCTTTGTATAGAATCTGTAGTAGTATATAAGTCATGTTGACTTTAACTAGATATGCAGAATAGGTTGATTAACTGTACATAAGCAATGTCTTGTAATTCTGTATAAGTGAAATGAAGTCAAGTGCCAAAATAGCTATCAACGAATGCTTAACAAAGCTTCGACGGATGATCAAATGACTTTCAACGGATGTTCAAAATAGCAGTCGACGGATGATCAATTAAGTCATCGACGGATGATCTGAAAGTCGACGGATGATAATATCAAGATTCAAACATCAGTTGAACAGTGAAAACTGACACACAGCCGTCGAGATTGGATACAAACACTATGGAAGCCTATTAACTGGGTCATAGAGGACGAAAAGCAGCAAAGATCAAGACTGTTAGATTTTATATTTATTCAGTTCTTTTGACTTTGTAATCTTGGTAATATATATAAACCAAGATAGTAGCAAATAAAAAATAACTAAGAAAACTAAGTAAGCTTAGAAACAAACACAGAGAAATCTTTGTAAGCACTATCTTTAGCATTTCCTGTGTTCTTAGTTGTTCTATCTTGTAAAAGCAGCTGTGAGCATTTCTGCACACAGAGTTCTCTCGATATATTAATATATATCTCTGGTGGAATTGTTTAAATCCACCAGAAATTTTTTAAAGACTCTTGTTTTTAATTACTCTTGTTTTAATTCATTAAAGTTTATATTCCGCATTGTGCTAATCAAAACAGACATATCTATAATCGAGTTGAACGTTTTTATTTTAAGAAAAAAATAAAGAATTCCATTCAACCCCCTTCTGTATTTCTTGCTATATTGTTAAGGGACTAACAATTGGTATCAGAGCAAGCTCTTAATCTACAAAGAGTTTAAAGATCAAAACAATTCAGCAAGATGAACAAGAAAGATGTTGGAGTCAAGATTCCTTTTCTGGATAAAGATAATTACCATCATTGGAAGGTAAAGATGCATCTTCATATGCTTTCTCAAGATGAGGCTTATGTGGACTGCATAGAAAGAGGCCCTCATATTCCAATGAGAGCTGCAACAGGAAATGAACCATCAGTTCCAAAGCCAAGGCATGAATGGTCTGTCCTGATCTTAAACAAGTTAGGAAAGATAAAAAGGCCATCAACATTCTGTTCAATGGTGTTGATGCAGATATGTTTGATAACATCATCAACTGCAAGACTGCCAAGGAAGTTTGGGACACAATACAGATAATCTGTGATGGTACTGAGCAAGTAAGAGAAAATAAAATGCAGCTCCTGATTCAGCAATATGAGCATTTTCATAATGAAGAAAGTGAGTCACTCACTGACATTTTTTGTAGATTCCAAAAGCTACTAAATGCTCTTAAATTGCATGGAAGAGTCTATCAGACTAAAGACTCCAATCTGAAATTTCTCAGATCTCTTCCAAAGGAATGGAAACCAATGACAGTCTTATTGAGAAACTCACAAGATTATAAGGAGTTTACTTTGGAGAGACTGTATGGCATTCTAAAGACCTATGAGCTTGAAATAGAGCAGGATGAAAGAATGGAGAGAGAAAAGAAGAAAGGAGGATCCATTGCACCAGTTGCTGAACTGGAAAAGGAGAAGGAAGTGAAGATGGAAGCTGTGGAATCAACTTCAAAGGCCTGTGAAAGCAAGGGTAAAGGGCTAGCTGCAGAAAGTGAAGATTCTTTGAGTCAAGATGACATGGAGGACATTGATGAGCACCTAGCATTCCTTTCAAGAAGATTTGCCAAGCTCAAGTTCAAGAAGAACTTTGGAGCTGCCAAGCCAAATAGAAACATGGTGGATAAGTCAAAATTCAAGTGTTTCAAATGTGGCTTGGCAGGGCATTTTGCAAATGAGTGTAGAAAGTCAGATTCTAGTAAGAAGAGATTTGAGTCTGTGGATTATAAGCAAAAATACTTTGATCTACTCAAACAGAAGGAAAGGGCTTTTATTACACAAGAGAATGACTGGGCAGCTGATGGTTTGGATGAAGATGAGGAGATCAGCTATGTCAATCTAGCCCTTATGGCCAAGTCTGATGAAACAGAGACAAGTTCCTCAAGCAATCAAGTAATTACTACAAACCTTGCACATTTATCTAAAGCTGAGTGTAATGATGCAATAAATGACATGTCTACAGAATTGTATCATTTGCGTGTTACACTTAAGTCCCTCACTAAAGAAAATGCTAAAATCAAAGAAAACAACTTGTTTTTGAGTGAGAGGAATAATGTGCTTGAGTCTCAGTTTGTTGAGTTTGAGAAACTAAAAATTGAGTGTAGAATTGCTAAGGAGGAATTAACCGAGTCCTTGAAAAAGGAAGAAATTTTAAAGAAGCAGCTCGATCGTGAACATGAGGTGATTAAAGCATGGAAAACATCCAGAGATGTTCATGCTCAAATCACCAAGGTTCAAGGAATTGAGTCCTTTTGTGATGAAGCCTAGAAAAATAATAAGGAGAAACTAGAACCTATTTTGGTAGATGGATTGCTGACAGATGTAGACTCGACGGATGATGAGGACTATCCGTCGGATAACAAAATGTGTTATCCGTTGAATGATAAAAATCCTCATCCGTCGGCTGTGAACAAACCCATTAGTAAAGCCAAATTAATCAAGCTAAATGAAAAGTATGGTTCTGTTTCCAAGAACTTTGTTTCAGGGGAGTCAAGTCAAGCCAAGAAAGGGAAGAAGGCTAATGTTGGTCACATGACTGTCAAACAGTTGAGTGACAGACTTGAGAAGATAGAGGTAAAAATAGAAACTAAAAGGAAAAACAATAGGAATGGTAAAGTAGGGATTAACAAACATAACAACTACACACCTGACAAATATGCTCCTAGAAAAATCTGTGTCAAATGTGGTAGTGTAAATCATTTGTCTGTTAATTGCAAATCTGCCATGCCTACTCCCATGTCTGTTCAGCCTCAATTCTCTAACATGAATGCCATGCCTCCTATGCCTGTTAATGCTATGCCTACACAAAACATGAATGCACGGTTTACTAATATGCCATTTGCACCTAATCCATATTATACTGCATACAATATGCCTCAAATGCCATTTAGCATGCCTTACTGGAATAACATGTTTGCACCAAGCATACCATTTCCTGTTAGCCATAACATGCATAATAATTCTGTAGCATCTAGTGGTTTCAAAGGCCCAACCCAAATGACTAAGGAAGAATCTGAAATTCCTAAGTCAAATGAGTTAAAACCTAAGAAACAGAAGAAGAAAGCTAACAAGGCAGGACCCAAGGAAACTTGGGTACCAAAATTAACTTGATTTGATTTTGATGTGTGCAGGGAAACAGAGGGAATCTTTGGTACTTGGATAGTGGTTGTTCAAGACACATGACTGGTGATTCTACCCTGCTCATAGAGTTTGAAGAGAGAGCTGGCCCAAGTATCACTTTTGGAGATGATAGCAAAGGTTATACTGTGGGATATGGCTTGATTTCAAAGGACAATGTCATCATTGAAGAGGTTGCCTTAGTGGATGGTCTCAAACACAATCTGTTGAGTATCAGCCAGCTTTGTGATAAAGGCAACTCAGTAACCTTCAACAAAGAAACATGTGTTGTGATTAATAATCAAAACAACAAAGTGGTTCTCACTGGTGTGAGAAGAGGAAATGTGTATCTAGCTGACTTCAACTCAAATAAAGCAGAATCTGTAACTTGTCTTCTCAGTAAAGCTAGTCAAGATGAAAGTTGGCTATGGCACAAGAAGCTATCCCTTTTGAACTTCAAGACCATGAATGAGCTGGTAAAGAAAGAGCTAGTTAGAGGCATTCCTCCGGTGGAGTTTACAAAGGATGGACTGTGTGATGCCTGCCAAAAAGGGAAGCAAATTAAAGCATCATTCAGGAAGAAACTTGATTCAGCAATTGAAGAACCTCTGCAACTGCTTCACATGGATTTGTTTGGACCAGTCAATGTTTTGTCAATCTCAAAGAAAAGATTTTGCCTAGTAATTGTAGATGATTTCTCAAAGTTCTCTTGGACCTATTTCCTAAAGTCCAAAGATGAAGCTAGTGAAATCATCATCAATCACATAAGGCAAGTTAACAATCATCCTGATTTCAAAGTTAGAAGAATCAGGACTGACAATGGAACTGAGTTCAAGAACTATGTCATGAGAGCATTCTGTGAGGAAAATGGGATCCTGCATGAGTTTTCAGCAGCAAGGACTCCACAACAGAATGGAGTAGTGGAAAGAAAGAATAGATCTCTTATTGAAGCTGCAAGGACAATGCTTGAAGAATCAAAATTACCAACATATTTTTGGGCTGAAGCTGTCAACACTGCATGCTACACTCAGAACATCTCTCTGATTAATCAAGCAAAATGCAAGACACCTTATCAATTGTTCAAGAATAAGAAGCCAACTCTAAACTTTCTTCATGTCTTTGGTTGTAAATGCTATATTCTGAGAAATCAAACTGATCAAAATGGGAAGTTTGATGCTAAAGCAGATGAAGGAATTTTTGATGGATATGCTGTTGGTAAAGCATATAGAGTCTACAATCTAAGAACCAACATTGTTGTTGAATCTATACATGTTGTGTTTGATGATAAAAAGATTGAAGGACTAAAAGATGGAGATTACCATGAGAGCCTCAAATTCGACAATGTTGAGATGGTCAGTGAAGAAAGTGATGATGAAAGTGATCAAGAAATAGTGTCTAAGGATAATGCAGACAAATTTACTAAAAATGAAGCACAAAACTCAACATCCGTCGAGTTACATAATGCTTCATCCGTCGGAAGGCAATCTGTATTATTCGTCGGAAGACAACCTGCCTCATCCGTCGGTACTCAAAATTCACCATCCGTCGGGTTATCAAAAGGAGCAGGAAGTCAAGGCAGATCACCCATAGAAAGCACCCCAATTTCAAATCAAAGATCCACAAACTCAGGGGGAGTTTCTAGCAATCAAAACTCAATCACACATCAAGACAACATTGAGGTCTCTTCATCTAGGGCTAATCTACCTCAACCAAGAAAATGGACAAAAGATCACCCCTTTGAACTGATTATTGGTGATGTTTCTTCCAGAGTTCAAACCAGGAGAGCAACTCAAGAAGAATGTCTATACAGCAGCTTCCTGCCTAAGGAAGAACCAAAGAAGGTAGAAGAAGCCTTATTAGATCCTGATTGGATTTTAGCTATGCCGGAGGAGCTAAACCAATTTGAAAGGAATAAAGTATGGAAGCTGGTACCCAAGCCTAAAGGAAAGAATCCAATAGACACCAAATGGGTATTCAGAAATAAGATGGATGAAAATGGCATAGTAGTAAGGAACAAAGCAAGATTGGTTGCTAAAGGCTATTGCCAGCAAGAAGGGTTAGATTTTGATGAAACATTTGCTCCTGTTGCAAGACTTGAAGCCATCAGAATCTTCTTAGCCTATGCAGCCCATGCCAATTTCAAGGTCTATCAAATGGATGTCAAAAGTGCCTTTCTGAATGGAGATTTGGAGGAAGAAGTGTATGTAAGTCAACCTCCTGGATTTGAAGTTCCAAATTTCCCAGAGTATGTCTACTATCTATTGAAAGCACTTTATGGACTGAAGCAAGCACCTAGAGCCTGGTATGACACTTTATCAAAGTTCCTTTTGGAAAATCACTTCACAAGTGGTACTGTAGATAAAACTTTATTTTTCAGAAATGTGAATGGCTCTAGCATGCTTGTTCAAATTTATGTAGATGATATTATTTTTGGCTCTACAGATGAGAAACTTTGTAAAAAGTTTGCCAAACTGATGAAAAGCAAGTATGAAATGAGTATGATGGGAGAACTAACTTACTTTCTTGGTTTACAAGTTAAGAAAGTTAGTGATGGAATATTCATTAGTCAAACTAAATATATTTTTGATCTTTTAAAGAAGTTTGATCTAATGGATTGCACATCTGCAAAAACTCCCATGGCCACTGCAACTAAGCTTGAACTAAACACTACTGAAAAGTCTGTGGATATTTCAAGTTATAGAGGCATGGTTGGCTCACTTCTGTACTTAACAGCCAGTAGGCCAGATATAATGTTTGCTACATGTTTGTGTGCTAGATTTCAGGCTGATCCTAGAGAGTCTCATTTGATAGCTATTAAAAGAATTTTCAGATATCTCAAAGGAACACCAAACCTTGGCATTTGGTATCCTAGAGATTCTGGTTTTGATCTAACTGGTTATTCAGATGCAGATTATGCAGATTGCAGAATTGATAGAAAAAGCACAACAGGAACCTGTCAATTTTTAGGAGACAAGCTTGTGTCATGGTTCAGTAAAAAGCAAAATTCAGTTTCTACTTCTACAGCTGAAGCTGAATATATTGCTGCTGGCAGTTGCTGTGCACAGATTTTATGGATAAAAAATCAATTGCTAGACTATGGTTTGCGAGTTGAAAGGATTCCTATTTTCTGTGACAACACAAGTGCAATTGCCATCACTGAAAATCCAGTGCAACATTCAAGGACAAAGCATATAGACATCAAGTACCATTTCATAAGGGAACATGTAATGAATGGTACTGTAGAGTTACATTTTGTTCCAAGTGAGAAGCAACTTGCAGATATTTTTACCAAGCCACTGGATGAATCCACATTTTCTAGGTTGGTAAGTGAGTTAGGTATGCTTAATTACTCTTGAATTTATCTGAATTATTCTTGCAAGTTGAAAAGAAGCCTGAAATTTAGTTGATTTTTAGTCTTGGATGAAATTTTGGCTGAGTCAAAATTTGTCTCTCGACGGATGTCCATTATCCATCGGGTTGAGTCATCCGTCGATATACAAATTGTAAATAAAAATCAATTACTTTTCTGGAATATTTTAAAGCTCGACGGATAACATTTTATCCTCATCCGTCGAAGTGTCTAAATCTTAACCGTTAATTCCCTGAACATTATCCATCGAGTATACTTACAGTTTATAAGCATTACACGACGGATAATGGGTGGAATTTTTAAAGTTTATTTTAAAACGGTAATTTTAGGCAGTTTCTATTGGGTAATTTATTTCTCTTTATTATTTTTATCCGGTGAGTTTGAGCAAAGTATAAAAGCCTATTTCATTCTAATCATTTTCTTTTATCATTCTCAAATTCAACTGTCTTATTTCATTCTCTCTCATGCAAAAATCCTCTTTCTCTTCAAGCTTTTCTTCCCTAACAATGGCACCCGTAGTAAAGATCATGTCACAGTCTGGGTTCATCTATGAGAAGAACAACTTCACCGCCTTGGTCAATAAGGGGATTCAGCAATCTGAAGACTATCATAAGATGATGGACTTCGTGAAGAACTGCAAATTAAGTTTTGCTATGCTGGAATCACCCACAATTTATTGTGAAGTTGTTAAGGAGATGTGGACAACAGTAATCTACAACTCTACTAACAAAACCATCACTCTGACCATCAAAGGTAATGTTTTCTGTATCAATAGTGATGTCATAAAAGCATGTTTCAAGATTCCTGATGACAATGTTACTGCACCATACACTGACACTGATATTGTCAATATGCTAAATTTCATGCATTATGCACTTCCTACTGCAAAACTAAGTGAAATTAGAAGACTAGGTCTTAGGAAGGAATGGAGTTACTTGTGTGATGTAGTAACTAAGGTCTTTTCTGGAAAAATCAGTAATTTTGATTCTGTGAACATTTCCATGCTTAACATGCTATACATGCTAGTTACAGACAAATATTACAACTTAAGTGATCTGGTTGTGTATGAGTTAGGTTACAAACTAGGTGACTTAGCCAAAAGAGGAAAGAATATTTACTATGCTAGATTTTTTATGCTTTTGGCTAACCATCTTTGTGAAGAGATTGTACTTGAGAACCCAACCAACAAATTAGCGTGTTGGGTTCAAGAGAGAAGAATCATTGCAGATCTGAACAGAGCCAACCATCACAAGGATGTGCCAATGTTCTATTTTCCTGTAATGCTGGCACCTCAGGTAAGTGAGGTAAGTTCATCTACACTCTCAACTATTCCAAACCCTTCTATTTCTTTGACTTCAGGCATAGCTATGGCAACTGTGACAATGACCAAATAGTTGCCTACCAAAGCTGCCAAAACAACTGTAATTCTTAAATCCAAATCAAAGAAAACCCCCTCTGGTATCTCTCAAAAGGTACCAGTTGAAAATTCTACCAAACACAAAGAGGGGAGTGTGAAGGAGGGTAAGATAGGTGAGGGAAGGGGTGAACATCAAAGAAACCCCAAGGATAAGGTTGGAAAGATAAGTGAATCCCAGCCTAGCCACACTGCAGTTTCCCAATAAACTACAGTGCTTAAAAAGGACAGAAGCTCACTTCTAGCTGCATCCTCCCAAAAAGATGTGGCTATTGAACAAAGCTCTCATCCAAGAGCACAGGCCAAGAGGGTTAGGGACACAAGCCTACACCAAACTTACACTAGAAAGAAGAAATCCAAAACAACTGGGGATGCACAGGACACACACTTAGTGCAAACTGGTGCTAAAGACACAGTCCCTGCACCTTCTCAAATTCAGATTGATGTGGCTCCAATAAATGTGGAGTCACAGCCAAAATCTCTCTTGATAGAAGCCACTAAAACACAATACTCACCAACCAACTCACTGGAAGTGGACATGATAAACACTTCAATTCCTGATTCCCCTTCTTTAACTCTGTTGGGGAATCCAAAATCTAGTGCAAGTGAGCATCATCTTTTAGATGATTTGTTGGCTCACTTGCCAATTCTTTCTGATTCTATTATGACATCTGTGCCTCAAATAACTTCAATCAACACAGAGTCAACAATAGTTTCTCTTCCCACCTCATTCATTTCTACTCTCTCGATGGATATTGCTCATCCGTCGAGTAGTGATTGTATCCCGACGGATAAGCTTAACAGCAGTTATCCGTCGGATAGCTTTACCACTCACCCGACGGATATCATTTATCCGTCGAGTGTCTCTGCACAACTTTAAACTTCAATAATTTCAAGTGCAGAAGATTTGGTGGTAATACAATCACTCTTAGGACTGAGAGAGGAGAGTGTATTGAGTGAGAGGCTGGGTTGCTCCCAGGTAAAAGGAGAGGAAAAGAGTGAATCTCAACAATCCATTCATTCAGGATTGGCAAAAGTGAGTGATAGGAGTCCCACCTTAGTAGGTGAAGGTGAGGGTGTGAGGGTGGGGAGCCAGGGTGAGACTCTGATGCAACAAAAGAGAGAACATGAGAGAAAAGCAGGTACTGGAGCAATAAGGATGGAGCTAGCCATTGCTAGTGAGTCAATGATTGTGGATGATGCTGAAAAGGAAAGACAATTTCAGCAACATTACAAAGCTGTAATTGATAACATTTCCTTGGATGCTGACACTTTTACTCACCCTGTTTCAGCCTATCAACTGTTGGCTGCTCAGGGCAATGTGGAGGCAGAGCAGACTTTACACTTAGTGAACACCACAGAATCTCTTCAAAGAGATAAACCTGCTGTCAACAGGATGCCTCCTCAAGCTGGAGAGCCATCTGAAGAATTTGGAGTAAATTCTGATGATGATGACTCTAGTTCTTTGAATGGAAGCATGAACTTAGGGGGAACTGAAGGCCAAAGTTCTGCTTTAAGTTTACCTGAATGGGCATGGGCAAAGGACTTTACACCAGGATAATTTGAGGTGTCTTTGGTAAGACAAGTAACAGCCATTCAGCAAGCCCTTCAGGAAGTTTCAGATGCTGGTACCAAGGCTGTTCTTAAAGCTCATCTAGACTCCTTGTACTTAATGAAGATCTAACACTCCAGACAGAATATTAGTGTGGATGAATTGAAAAAGGAGATAGCTGACTTAAAGACATACAACTCTGAGAAACTGGATTCAATTATGCCATATGGTACCATGCATGATTTATTACAAAGGTTGAGAAGAGAATCAGATTCTGAAAAGAAGATAGCCAAGCTGGAGACCAGAGTTCAAGTTATTGAGAATTCAGTGGCCCTACTTCTTCAAAATCAACAGACTCAGACAAATCTTCTCATGCAACTGGCTAAAGCACAAGGCCTAACTCCTTCACTTGATGATAATAAAAAGGGGGAGAGAGAATCAAGTAAGGGGGAGAAAGGACCAACTAAGGGGGAGAACATTGTAGTTCAAATCAGCAAAGTAATTGTACCTTCAATTACTATCTCCAAGCCACCAGTTGCAGATGGTATAGATCTTATAAATGCAGCAGCAGCAAGTTTGAAAGATGCTAATAAAGAAGAGTTGACTCTGATCAACTGGAAAAAGATTGATGAGGAAATACAGAGAAAGTTTCAATTAGTCAAGGAACCAGATCAGTCAGCAATCCATCACTCTCATGTCAAGCCAATCAATATGAATGAGATGAGCATGAACTATCTGGAGAAAGGACAATCTTCCTGCATCAAGACTACAAAGGCTGAGATGATTCTTAAACCAAGGGCAAACTATCCAAAGTCATCTTTGAAGAACCCTATGGATACTGTGTATAAGACACCCAAACCTGATGAAAAGAAGCTTCTGTCAAGATCTATTCTTCTCTACAAAGATCCAGCTGATTCAGCCTCAAGAGAGAGAATTGCAAAGATATTCAGAAATGGGAAGGAAATTTGTGTGGTAGCTGGACATCCACAATTTGCTCAAGCAAAGGAAGAAGAAAAAGCCAGATTGAAGCAGGAAAAGAGGCAAGCTGCTCTAGATGCAAAGAAGTCTAAACAAAAGAAAGAACAGTTTGCTATCTTGACCAAGCTACAGGCTGTGAACTCTTCTCAACAAATTCCCTCTCAACCAACTCAAGCTACTGGATCAAAGAAGAAGATTGAAGAACAGAAGAAATCTCCAAGAAAGAAAGAATTGGCTAAAAGAACAAAAAGAAAGTTGGATATTGTTAACAAGGAATTGGAAGATCAATTTCCAATGGAATCCACTAAAGTTGAAACTCAAGCATCAAAGCCCTCTGTGGTATTTGAAGACATAAGGGTGGTAGACCCCTACAGGAACATACATGGAGAGCCTATTGTGCCAAAGGATGAGCCAATAGAGTGGGATAAATTACCAATTCCTGAATTCAACTTGCCAATTCTCACCAAGCCAAGAAGGACAAAATCAAGGGCAGTCTAGAAAGTGAAGTTGTCACCTCTCAAATCCAAGGCAGTAGTCAAAGCTCAACCCAAGATCAACAAGAAAGACTACTTGTACTTGTGTGACATCAAGGAATTTTCAGACCTAAACCTTTATCTGGAGGAGCTGGATGAGGTAAGGGCAATTGATGCATACAGAAACCTACCTGAAAGGTTGGTATTCAAGTACAAAGGAGGAAGGGAGATTCAGTGGCCTCCTCACAGGATACTTCAAGAAAGCCAAGCTGTGTTGATCAAAGTCTATTCATCCTTCAAGAAAAACTTTGGGTTTAATGTAACTGCAAGAAGATTAGTATTGAAGAAGGTTGAAGAGCTAAGGAGTGTTAGAGCCAAAGATGCACTACCCAAAACTCTTATCATCCCATACACAGGGATAAGAGTGCATCTAAGGCCCTACTGGCTGATGGAATTCATGGATGACAAGGGTGTGAGAAGAATCTTTAGACTAGAAGACCAATTGAGTATCTCTAGCAATGAGACTCTTTTGGAAATGCAAGAAATGTTAGATCTCTCAGAATCTGATGAATTAGAATTCCACATACAGCTCCAGAATCAAATTGAAGAAAATAACAGAAAGCTTGGAAGAAGATCCAGACCTTCAAGAAACTAGAAAAATCGGCTCAGGCTAGAGGAACATCTTGAATTGACTGTGAGCCAAACCTTGTATACCTTGTTTAAATGGAAGCACTTTCAGTTTTATCTACTTATCTTTAAAGATATATGTTTAGGATGTTTTGTTATCATCAAGTGTCTCTTAATTTATGGCTACAATTCCAATAGACATAAATTGGGGGAGATTGTTGTGAATATGTTGTGCACTTGATGATTACCTAAACAAAACATCTAAGTAGATTTTACTTAGTGAAATAATGTAGCACTCGACGGATAAGAATTATAGTCCCGACGGATAACTCAGTTTAAGTACCGACGGATGAGTAATTTATTATCCATCGAGTGAGTAGCTTATATGATGATAAGTTTGTAGCACAGTGTTGTATGTACCTTTGTATAGAATCTGTAGTAGCATATTAGTCATGTTGACTTTAACTAGATATGTAGAATAGGTTGATTAACTGTACATAAGCAATGTCTTGTAATTCTGTATAAGTGAAATGAAGTCAAGTGCCAAAATAGCTATCAACTGATGCTTAACAAAGCTTCGACGGATGATCAAATGACTTTCAACGGATGTTCAAAATAGCAGTCGACGGATGATCAATTAAGTCATCGACGGATGATCTGAAAGTCGACGGATGATAATATCAAGATTCAAACATCAGTTGAACAGTGAAAGCTGACACACAGCCGTCGAGAGTGGATACAAACACTGTGGAAGCCTATTAACTGGGTCATAGAGGACGAAAAACAGCAAAGATCAAGACTGTTAGATTTTATATTTATTCAGTTCTTTTGACTTTGTAATCTTGGTAATATATATAAACCAAGATAGTAGCAAATAAAAAATAACTAAGAAAACTAAGTAAGCTTAGAAACAAACACAGAGAAATCTTTGTAAGCACTATCTTTAGCATTTCCTGTGTTCTTAGTTGTTCTATCTTGTAAAAGCAGCTGTGAGCATTTCTGCACACAGAGTTCTCTCGATATATTAATATATATCTCTGGTGGAATTGTTTAAATCCACCAGAAAGTTTTTAAAGACTCTTGCTTTTAATTACTCTTGTTTTGATTCATTAAAGTTTATATTCCGTATTGTGCTAATCAAAACAGATATATCTATAATCGAGTTAAACATTTTTATTTCAAGAAAAAGATAAAGAATTCCATTCAACCCCCCTTCTGTAATTCTTGCTATATTGTTAAGGGACTAACAGCGTTACACCCCTTTTAAGCCATTAAAGGGTGTAACGCATTCCGTGAATGCGCCACATGTGTGTAACGCACTCCCGGAATGCGTGACACCCCTATATTTTTTTTTTCTTTTTTTTTCAGCAGCCGTCAACAGCTTCTTCTCGAACTGCGCGCAGCCGTCCCTGACTTTTTCTTCCGTGCAACACAGCAGACAGCCACAGAGATGCAGACAACAGAGCAGATGTGCAGATGTACAGATAATACAAATATATATATATACTATATATACATATAATTATACTTATTAAATTACGAATTTAATTGTAAGAACTTCAAAAATTCATAATAAAAAATCTATACATCATAAAATTATGAAAAAAATACCCAGACGATCTACAATACTTGTAGAACCCAGATCAACATTCAAAATTATTCTGAGAAACGATTTCTCATCAGGCAAAATTAATCCATGATATAACTTGTAAAAATCATAATTAATTCATACAAGTACATAAAATTCTGAAATTTTTACCACAGATCTATATGCTTACAACCTATGCTCTGATACCAATGTTGGATTTTTAAACGCAGCGGGGCATGGCAAAACACTTTTACATATATAAATCCAAATAAAAGCATATAAATCGTGAATAAAAATTCGAGGGATCGAATCTAACCTTTTAAAATAATTCGGAGACAACGATCAGAGATCCTTAGCAGTTGCTCCTCAAGTGTGAAGCACTCCACCGGTATCCACCAAGAAAACGATGTTAAGGAGGAGAAAGGAGGTGCAGAGAATTGGGTTTTCCAAACTTTTTGGGTTTTCGGGTTTCGATGGGGTTCGAATAAAATTAAGGTCTATAATAGTGTATTTATAGGCAAAATTTTCAGCTGAAATTTTCCCATAAATATTATTATTATTATCCCATTTATTATTCTCATTAATAATTAAAACACCTTTTAATCATTAATTCTTTTTCTAAACACTTTAGAAATAATTCTCTCTCTTGATTAAATTTCCCAAAAATTAAATCCTTGATTAATAATATTAAGAATTTTTCTTAATTAATTTATAATCAATTAAATCTCATTTAATCAATTATCAAATTTGCCAATTAATTATTTATTTCACAAATAAATAATTATTTAGCCATTATTAATTAATTCCTCCACCATTAAATCATTCTCTTTTTATGGTGTGACCCTGTAGGTTCAACATTAAGCCGATAGTAGAAATAAATAACAATAAAACTATTTTATCATTATTTATATAAATTCTCTAATTTATTAAATATGATTAATTAATTAATCACATTTATTCTACATCGTGAGGGATACTTCTCAGCATATCGCGACTATCCGGATAATATGAATTTACTGCTTAGAATACCAAGAACCTATTCAGTGAATAGTTACCGTACAATAAACTCCTTCTACCCTACAATGTTCCGATTAAATATAAGGCATGGATCTCGTGTCAAGCCTATCTAATTCAATCACTTGCTTACCATTTACTATGCGTAGTTCTATGCAAATTAGAAACTCCTTTCTAATTTCATTCACTCTGGCTAGCGATTCCTGAACTAGCATAAGTGGATCAGCCTTGAACATTCGCTTCCTTCACTGGAAGGGGTAGATCCTTTATTGATCATACACTATCTTCGTGTACAAATTCCTATACCCAGAAGAGCCCTAATAATTGTCCCTGGAGACTAAGAACTAAACCAAAGCATAGTTCAGTGTACACAAGATGACTATGATGACCTCAAGTCTAAGGATACTTGTACAACTATCACTATGTGAACAACTGCTGACACGTGAGTGAACTCCATCAGTTGTTCAGCTGTGCGAGTCATGTTCAGTGAACTTATTCTATAATAAGCACCTACATACTAGCTATAGTGTCACCACACAAATGTCTATGAGAACAAACATCCTTCATAATGAAGCAAGCATAGTATGTACCGATCTTTGCGGATTATTAATTACCAGTTAGTAATCCTATGACCTGGAACTATTTAAGTTTAGAGTTATCATCTTTTTAGGTCTCACTATTATGATCTCATCATAATCCATAAAAAGCTTTACTCTAAACTATGGTATATTTTATTTAAACACTTAAATAGATAAAGCCCGTAATAAAAACAAAACAAGTCTTTATTAATATCAATGAAATCAAAACAGATTACATAAAAGTTATTCCTAAATCCTAATACATGATTGGACTTAGGACATATTCCTTTCAACAACAACGTGAGAAGGAACTTTGATGACCGAAGGAGAGATCAAGAAGATCAGGGGCGAAATCCCCAACCTAGGGGACAGGTGATAAATTCAATCTTCAGAGGACCGCGCCCACAAGGGCCTGTGATCAACACAATTTTTGGAGGACCAACTGCTGCAGGGTTATCCAAGAACTCAGGAAAGCGTATGCTCGAGAAGTAATGCATATTGTTGGGAAAGCCCCGAAGAGGGTTAGGACAGGAGTAACAATGTCTTTTGATGATTCTGATCTGGAGGGTGTGAAATTTCCCCATGACGACCCGTTGGTTATAACCCCGATAATAGGGAACAGCCCGGTAAGAAGGGTCCTTGTGGATAATGGTGCTTCAGTGGATATTTTGCTCCATGACACCTTTTTAAAGATGGGATATAATGACTCCCAATTGACCCCAACCGATATGCCGATATATGGATTCGCAGGAGTGGAATTCCCCGTAGAAGGAATAATCAAGTTGCCAACAACCATAGGACATGAACCAACGCAAACAACTCAGATGTTGGACTTTGTGATGGTGAAGGCTAGTTCGACCTACAACGCTATCATGGGAAGAACAGGGATGCATGCCTTTAAGGCAGTCCCTTCTTCTTATCATTCAGTTATGAAATTTCCGACTCGAGATGGGATTGGAGAAGAAAGAGGAGATCAAAAAATGGCAAGAAGCTGTTATGTGGCCTCTTTGAGGGTAGATGGAGTTGGGGGGCAGGTTCTTCCCATTGAAGATCTGGATATCCGAGAAAATGATGAGAAAAGGGGAAAGCCAGCAGAAGACTTGGTTTCGATTCCTTTAGACCCCGAGAATCCTGAGAGGATGACTTTCATTGGAGCCACATTAGAGGAGCCCCTTAGAGGGAAGTTGGTGAAGTTTTTGCAAGAAAATAGTGATGTTTTTGCATGGTCAGCAGCTGATATGTCTGGTATAGACCCGGAGCTGATTACTCACAAGCTGAATGTAGACCCAAATCGGAAGACGGTAAAACAAAAGAAAAGAAGTTTTGCTCCAGAAAGGCAAGAAGCTATAAAACAGGAAGTGGAGAAGCTCTTGGAGGCTGGTTTCATTGAGAAGATCCAATTTCCAGAGTGGTTGGCAAACCCTGTAATGGTGAAGAAGGCTAATGGAAAATGGAGGATGTGTATACACTTCACTGATCTGAATGATGCGTGCCCTAAAGACTGTTTTCTGTTGCCAAGAATTGATACTTTGATTGATGCCACTGCTGGGCATGAGATGTTGAGCTTCATGGATGGATTTAGCGGATACAATCAGATTAAGATGCACGAGGATGACATTCTAAAGGTATCATTCATCACTGACTTTGGTGTTTATTGTTATCTTGTTATGGCATTTGGTCTTAAGAATGCAGGAGCCACCTATCAAAGGTTGGTAAATAAATTTTTTAAGGATCTTATTGGTAAGACTATGGAAGTCTATGTTGATGACATGTTAGTCAAGAGTCTAGTAAAGACTGATCATATAACCCATTTGAGGGAAGCTTTTGAGGTCCTGAGGTACCACAAGATGATGTTGAATCCTACAAAGTGTGCTTTCGGAGTAGGATCTGGAAATTTTTTAGGATTGATGGTCTCCAAGAGAGGGATCGAGGCTAACCCCGATAAAATAAAGGCAATCCTGGACATGGAACCGCCAAAAACTGTCAAGGATGTTCAGAAGCTCACGGGAAGGGTTGCTGCGCTGGGACGATTCATCTCCAAGTCAGGAGATAAGTGCCTATCATTCTTTAAGTCCCTAAAAAATATTAAGGACTTCGTATGGAGTGAGGAAAACCAGAAGGCTTTCGAAGAATTGAAGAAATATATGGCACATGCCCCGTTATTGTCCAAGCCATCTTTGAATGAAGTTTTATTCTTGTACTTGGCTGTTTCAGAGAGTGCCTTGAGCGCTGTGTTGGTTAAGGAGGAACTGAAAGTCCAGAAACCCGTATACTATGTCAGCAAAATTCTGCATGGTGCTGAGTTAAATTATTCAACTATTGAGAAATTTTCTCTAGCCTTGGTAATGGCTTCGAGAAAGCGGCGTCCTTACTTTCAGGCTCATCAGATTGAGGTGCTAACGAATCAGCCCCAGAGAAATATCATTCACAGTCCCAAGGCAAGTGGGAGATTGATTAAGTGGGCAATAGAGTTGGGAGAGTTCGATCTCAAGTATAAGCCACAAACGGCAATAAAAGCCCAGGCACTAGCTGACTTCGTGGTGGAATGTACCATACCCAACCAAGAAGTCGGGGGCAGGAAGATACTGAAGCCGATAATGGGCACAAAGAGAAGGATGATAAGGAGAAAGAATATTGGGTTCTCTATTTTGATGGAGCATCAAAAATGAATTCAAGTGGAGCAGGTTTGGTCTTACAAAGCCCTGATGGGTTCTTAATTGAGTATGCTATGAAGCTGGACTTCCCAACCACAAACAATGAGGCAGAATATGAAGCTCTGATAGCTGGTTTTGGCCTAGCTGGGACACTTAGAGTCAAAAACTTAAAGGTCCGTGGAGACTCGAAGCTGATCATATCCCAGGTAAAGGGAGAATTTGAGGCAAGGGATGATACAATGGCTAAGTATGTCCGCCTAGTAAGGGTTGTGATGACCCAATTTAACGAATGCCATGTTGAGCACATTCCAAGGGAAGAAAATGCTAAGGCAGTTGCATTATCAAAGTTTGCTTCATCTGATATAGAAGAAAGTTCAGGGAGTGTATACTATCGCATTTTGAAAACACGGAGCATTGATGTTAAGCTTGTGGCTCCTATAGGCCTGGGGACGTCATGGATTGATCCCATTAAGGCTCACATTCAAACCGGCTGGTTACCAAACGATGCTACTAAAGCGCGGAAATTGGTTGTTCGAGCACTAAGATACTCTTTGATAAATGGAATTCTGTATAAAAGATCTTTCGTGGTTCCCTACTTAAGATGTCTCAGGCCTGATGAAGCTCGCTTGGCTCTTGAAGAAGTACATGAAGGCATATGTGGAAAACACTTGGGGGGCAGGGCCTTGGCTCATAAGATACCCCGTTTAGGCTTTTATTGGCCAGAAATGATGGCTGACGCTAAAGAATATGTGAAGAAGTGTGACCGCTATCAGAAGCATGCACCTGTTGTTAGACAACCCCCCGAGATGCTGACCTCTATCAACTCGCCCATCCCCTTTGCTATGTGGGGAATGGATATTCTGGGGCCTTTCCCCATGGCCACAGCACAAAGAAAGTTTCTGATTGTAGCCATGGATTATTTCACCAAGTGGATTGAAGCCAAACCCTTGGCCAAAATTACAACTAAGCAGGTTGCACAATTCCTGTGGGAAAATATTATGTGCCGTTATGGAATTCCCCGCATCCTAGTCATCGATAACAGAACACAATTCAACAACGAGGAATTCAAGAAGTATTGTGAAGAAAATGAAATTGAGTTACGGTTCACCTCTATGGCTCACCCGCAAGCCAATGGGCAAGCGGAGGTAGCAAATCGAATAATCCTGGATGGACTAAAGAAGAGGATCGAGAAATCAAGAAATAACTGGGTGGATGAGATACTTCCAATATTATGGGCCTATAGGACTACCTGTAGAGTCACGACTGGAGCAACTCCCTTCATGTTGGCATATGGGGCAGAAGCAGTTGTTCCCGTGGAGATATCACATTCCTCTCCAAGGATTCAAGCTTTCAATGCTGGGGAAAATGAGGAAGGACAAAGGTTGGCTCTGGACTTAATTGATGAAGTGCGAGATGAGGCACATGCAAAGATAGTAGAGTATCAGAAAAAGGCTTCGTTCTACTACAACCTAAGGGTTAAAGAAAGTTTCTTCAAACAGGGTGACCTAGTCTTGAGGAAGGTGGAAGCTTCTGGTATAGGGCAGAAAGGGAAACTTGCCCCAAATTGGGAAGGGCCATATAAGGTCAAGAATGTACAAGGTAGAGGAACCTACAAGCTGGAGACTATGGATGGTGTTGAAGTCCCGAGAACTTGGCATGCACAAAACCTGAAGGTTTACTATGTGTGAAGCCATTAAACATGATTCTCACTTGTCAAGGTGACAAGTAGGTTGAAAAGCACCTTGAAGCTTTGATTGCTTAGGATTTACATGTTTTAGCTTTATTTTTTAGGATTATTAGGAGTGGTGTAAGGGATGAATCCCAAGAGTTGCCATAAACTTGTTTTACAATTGTTTAGTTCATCTTAGAACTATTTGGTGCATACTATTATATGATTAAGTTTGCTTATCTATTTTAGTACAAGTACGAGGAAAATAGGAGATAGCTTTTGAAAGGCTAGCAAACTAACAGTACAAGTACTTGAAAAGGATAGTAGAAAAGCAAAAAAATAACTTAAAATAACATAATAAACCCCGAAGGGTAATAAGTTCTGAATACGACTAAGTCAATACATAGAAAACCATGATGGTCCAAATAAGAAAAACAAACTACTCAAAGATCCTTGAAAAAGTCATCATCAATGTTTCCTTCATCGGCAACAGTAGAAGAAGGAACTGGCGTAGGATCAGCATCTCGAGGAGAAACAGCTGCGGCCTCAGCAGAAGTAGTAAGAGTAGGAGAAAGAGGAATATCATCAAGAAGAGGCTCTTTCCCAGGAATAACAGGGACTGGATAAGCGGTGAGAGTCACCTCCGGAATCTTCTTCACAATCTCCTCCACTATCTGCTCCCAACAGCTAGAAAAGGTCTCCGAGAAGTTAGCATCGTACTCAGCATTTAGGACATCCTGAAAGTCCTGAGATGCCTTATACTCAGATATCACCTCAGCCCGGGCCCTCTGAGCATCCAGCTCCAGCTTACGAACTTTTTCCTTTTCATCCTCCAGCTCCTTCTCTACCTCGCGGAAACGAGTGAAGTTGGCTTCGGAAGCCTTGAGGAACCTGTCCCTATCTCTCTCAGCAATAGTTAGGCTAGTCCTCACATCCTTCAAATTGTGAAGGGCAGCCTGGAGATAGGTATTCATCTACAAGAGCATATCCAAATACAATAAGTAAGTATGAAAGAATTAAAAAATAGTTAAAAAAGGAGACGAGGAAGAGGCTTACAGAAGCCACGGCTTGAGCACCCAGACGCTCAATTTGTAGGTCATCAGAAGACTCTACAATCTCAGCCCTGTCACGAGGCGTAATCACACTCTCAGACAAAACAGCGGCAGCCTCGAAACTCCCTACCACTGTGTCCCTCCTCTGAAGGCCCCAAGTGACGGTGAAATGAGAGGTATCCTCATCAAGGCTAAGAGGCCTCTGGGATAAAAAGGTAGGGACGGCCTCCTGAACTGTGACTGAAGGGCCGTCACCAATCCTAACCCGCTTGTCGCGGTGGGACTCAATAGCAGAGCCCTTGGCAGCACGGGCCTCCCGCTTCTTGAAGATCGTGTCCAAAGCTGCCCTAGCTGCAGAAAGATACAGGCACGTAAGAAGAAGGATGATAAGGAATTAAGAAAATGGAACAAAAAGGAGAAAGAAATACCCTCGGGACCAAGGTCACTTAGACCTAAACCTTGCAAATTACCCTCTGAAAGGATGAGAGCGCAATGATATAAGTTATCAGCAGTGATGGCCTTGATGGCCACATCCTCATCTATCCCCAATTTTAGGTCTTTTAAAGACCCGTCTATACTTTTTGAGAAGTTGGGCCTGAAAAAATGGTCCCAACCCTCCTCGGAATCCAGAAACACATAAAACCACTCGCTCTTCCATGTTGGATACAAGTCAGGGTTGGTGCCAGAAATAAAGCAGGAGCGGGCCAAGGATTTGTGAACTATTTTGACCCATCCTTGGTCCTCAGAAGCATTTACAAATTTAAATAAATAACGAAAGACACAAACATTAGGCTCAAAACCGTGTTTATGAGATTGGGCCATATAACAGTGAATAAAACGCCAAGAATTGGGTGTGAGTTGGGTCGGACAGACTCGGGCCTCAGCCAAAAGGCGAAAAACGAAAGGATGAGGAGGAAGGCGAAAACCAGCATAGAAGGTTTCCTTATAGACCCGAATGGCCCCAGGCTTTGGGTAGCAGGCCCTATCATTTGGGCTTGGAGCCTCGGCCCTATAAGGGTGAGAAATGCCAAAAAGGCGGGCTATGGTACCTACTTGTTCTGGACCAAATCTAGAAGGATAATTATATGCATCTAAGTGTAACATGTTAGGAAAGGCTTGCCCGAATTCAGTTAAAAGATCCCTAAGAGAAATAACTGAGGAATGTACAAGAGATTTTTTACCTCGGCTGGCCCTAGATGGACGGGAAACAGCTTGGGGAACATGGGAGTGAAATGAATCAGAATCCGCCATGGATGAAGAAAGAAACCCAGAAAGCTCTTGAAGATAAGTGAAGAAGATGAAGATTAAAACGGAATCTTCAAAATAAGCCCAGAAAGCGGTGGTGTAGAAAGCCGGAAATCGCTTTGAGGTGGCGATTCTTGAGAGAATAATTGCAGAGTAGAAGTGAAGAAATTTTGTGAAAGTGAAGTGTGAGAAATGAACTCACACTCCACCCCTTATATAGAAGAGCTTAAGGATGCACAAACGTGTCTGGGCCTAAAGAAATGGGCCTAAAAAAGGCGGGAAGCCCATAAAATTTGAATTTTGAAAAGATTTATAATCAAAAATTAAAGTTCATTGTATGAATCAAGGCTCGAAAAGCCTCAACCACGCCCAGAGTGCCTGATTCCTAGGCGTGGTACCAAACCTGTCTCCTAGGCGTGGGTACACAACGCCTAGGATCTATGAACAAATTGGCCTTCAACAACGCCCAGGGTGCATTGTTCCTAGCCGTTGTTAGAAGTGTGGCTCCTAGGCGTGGATCAACAACGCCCAGGAAGCATCAGCTTTCAACAACGCCCAGGGTGCATTGTTCCTAGCCGTTGTTAGAAGTGTGGCTCCTAGGCGTGGATCAACAACGCCCAGGAAGCATCAGCCTTCAACAACGCCCAGGGTGCATTGTTCCTAGCCGTTGTTAGAAGTGTGGCTCCTAGGCGTGGATCAACAACGCCCAGGAAGCATCAGCCTTCAACAATGCCCAGGGTGCATTGTTCCTAGCCTTTGTTAGAAGTGTGGCTCCTAGGCGTGGATCAACAACGCCCAGGAAGCATCAGCCTTCAACAACGCCCAGGGTGCATTGTTCCTAGCCGTTGTTAGAAGTGTGTCTCCTAGGCGTGGATCAACAACGCCCAGGAAGCATCAGCCTCCGACAACGCCCAGGACGCAAGTTTCCTAGACGTTGTTAGGAAACTGTCTCCTAGGCGTGGGTCAACAACGCCCAGGAAGCATCAGCCTCCAACAACGCCCAGGACGCAAGTTTCCTAGATCTTGTTAGGAAACTGTCTCCTAGGCGTGGATCAACAACGCCTAGGATGTATTGAGCAGTAAAAGTTCTATTTTTCTGATTATTTGATTAATTAGAAAAATGGGTTAAAATAGGGAAAATTGCTAAAAAATTCCCAATAAATAGGGAAAATAAGCAAAAAAATCCCAGAAAATCAGGAAAAGTAAAAAATAATTTCCAAAAATTATTTTTGTTGAAAATTCCAGAAAATTAAGGATAAATCCCAGAAAATCAGGAAAATTAAAAAATAATTTCCAAAAATTATTTTTATTGAAAATTCCATAAAATTAAGGATAAATCCCAGAAATTAAGGGAAAAATCCAGAAAATTAATGAAAAATCCCAGAAATTAAGGGAAAAATCCAGAAAATTAAGGATAAATCCCAGAAAATAAGGGAAAAATCCAGAAAATTAAGGAAAAATCCCAGAATTAATGGAAAAATTCCCGAAAATTCCTGAATAAAAGGAATAGAAATAAATCGTTGTAAATGTGTAGGTCGCTCCACACTTTACGCAAAAATGGTACCCTGAAAGGGAATGAACGAACTTAACTTTTGCGAAATCTTATACGGTTTCCCAAAAGTTGGGGGGCAAATGATAGGGATAAATAAATCCTGATTATGTAATTAAATATTACAGTAATTATACATGATTTGGGCTGCTAGGCCCAATAAGAAGATGTATGACATTCAGACCAAAAAGGTCAACACATTGATCAAGCCTGATGGACCAGATCAGGCCTGATGGAACAAAGAAGACCCAAAAGCCCTGATTATTTATTAATTTCGTAATTAATAAATAAGGGAGGAAAACAACTATTAAGATAAGTCCTAGTGGGAATATAAATCCTTGTGGATTGGCCTCCAAGGATTCTGCACCGGTGGCCGGATTCTGGGCAAAATCCGGCGTGTACTCCACGACCCGGATTTTGACCCGTTTGACCCGTGTAAAATACCCGGGTTTGATTTGATTTTGTCAGGAATGGTTTTCTGACATATGTTTCTCGAATTTTGAATTTAGTTTTTTTTTATTAATTCTAAAAATCATATTTATTTATTTTATAAATTGATTAATTAATTATTTAATTAATTGATTTATATTATAAATAATTCTGAATTATTTTCTAAAAATCAGATTGAATTATTTTCTTAATTATTTATTATTTAATTATTATTTATTAATTATTTATTAATTATTTAAAAATGATTAATTATTTTGATAATTAATCAAATAATTTTCAATAAATCATAATAAATTCATTTTAATTCCAAAAATTATAGAAAAATCATTTTTAATTCTGATTTTTCTTAAATAATGATTTAAAAATTATTTTTGAGTTTAAAAAATTAATTATAATTATTTATAGTGAATAATAAATGGAATTATTAGTGTTTAATTAATAATAATTCAACCGTTAGTCCGATTCGAGTGAAACGAAAGCCTGTTGACTCAGAAAAATGAATTCTCTTCATTAAAAATAATATCAAAGCTTAATTTCTTCTAAAAATTAGTTGATTTTGTTCTTTGTTTGATTATCAGTCGTAATGCGTGCCGAGACGAGTCCGGAAAATTTCGGAAAAATGGGAAATAAGTCAGATAACGATTAGTTGAGCGGTCAGCGATTCGATTTTGGTTCTAAAAATTATTTTAACTATAAAAATATGATTATGTGCCTATGTTCTTATGTGTATTACGTGGTTAATTGAGTCTTAATTGCTAGTAAGTAATATATGAGTCAGTCATAAGCGCATGGGTAGATGTTAGGAACGGTGTGAAGTCGATTCAAGATACAAATGAAGTACGACATGACTTAACCAGTCTGTTTTGCCAACAGAAGCTAAGCCGGTCAGGCAAGTTGAGTCGGTATTAGTCCAAGGTGATAGACGAAAGTGATCTAATTGCAGTGAGTCGCGTAAAAGGCAAGTTTTTCCCCTATTCTACTTTCAGAATAGTGATATTGATTCAAATGCTTATCACATTTGCACTCTTTTAATTATTCTTCTTAATCACTGATACACACTTGCCATTCCTTTGTTCATTTTTCATTTCGATTCTTGATTTCTCCATTTCTTTGGATACTTGATTCATATTCCATTGATGATACATTGAGATTGATATATTCTGGTGATTAGAATATGTCAAAGCATACCGATTATTCCGGTTGCTAAGCGATGGACTGGATCTATATATTGAGATATGGATCTGCATTATATTCTGACTGATCAGCAGAATATATATGCGAACTTGTGTCCAGTTTAGTTCATTTGTACTCGCCAGTAATGGCCTTCTTTCTATTCCCGTGGGGTTATATCTTTGCAGATATACCCGGGATGACGAATTCATTTAAAATACTTTAACACTGTTTAATCAAATTGTACAGGTTTGGTGATTAGCTAGTAACCCCCAGACTTATACCCCGGGTCTGAAGGGCGTTACCGGTTTGGCATCAGAGCTGTAGGTTTGGTCCCTGAAAACAAGAACATTAGGATTAAGATAGGATAGGGAGATCACATAAGATAGGGATAATCAAATTAGGAAGAATAGTGTTAGGATTTAGGTCAGATTAGAATAGGGACGTATAAATCTTAGGATTGTTAGTGACCTTTTCTTTTCTTTGGTACATTATCAGATGGCATCTTCTGGTTATTCTGCGTCTTCCGATAGGACAGTCACTGGGCCAGTAGCACCAGTTATACCTCCAGTATCTGAGTATATGTTTCCTCCTCTACCACCTCCACCACCATTGCCACAGGAGCCGGTACCACCAGTACAGGGGATAGTTCATGACCCCATAGAGATGTTTGATCCATTTGAGTTCCTTGAGCCGATGGTTCCTTTACCAGTTGAGCATCAGTTTATACTGGGTATTGAGCAGGAGTTACCACCACCACCATTGTTACCTCCTATACCAGTGCATGCCCCAGAGCCGGACATAGTATAGATGATTCCAGTCGAGGGGATGGGAGAGCATAATGTGGATCTACAGTTAGGTTTACCACATCAGGGTGCAGGTATACCGAGGGTTCCTTCACAAGAGTCAGTAGGTCAGGTTGCTCAGCCGTATATGGTACCATACCACGAGTATAGAGTTATGAGGGATGATGTGGAGTATTGGCGGGCACAGTGTCGAGAGATCATGCATCTGTTTGATCAGAGGGACAAAGGACCGTTAGCGGCCCTATAGCCGGATTACTATATGAGACAGCGATTGCAGTCAGTGTTGATGAGTGCCACTTGGGAGCTTGATGATTTGACCCATGAGGGACCACTTTCCTTCGCAGAGTTCTACAGGGTATTCCGCTTGGCACAGACTTTGGTCCAGGCACTTAGAGAGGAGCTTAGGCGTATTCCGCCTAGGTTTTGAGGCAATGATAGTTTGAGACAGTGACTTCAAAGTACATGTGTATATAGAGGCAATATAGTATAACCTAGTGAGTAGTGTGTAGCGTGTATCAGTAGTTTAACTTGTAGCGATAGTGCGACTTATAGTCGTAGTGATGACCAGTAGCCCGAGACTTTTTGTATCAAGCATTTACACCTGAAGCTGGTGTCACATATATATATAAGATGAACTTTTTCAATTCCTTTTATTTAAATTTCAGTCTTTACAGTTTTACAGCATTTACTTTTACTTTATTGTTTTACAGTTTTTCATATTATAATTCCTGTTGAAAAAAAAGAAGAGAAGAATCATTTTATTTAACTGTTTACATTTCCAGTTTTTATATTCAGCAACTATTTTCTTTATATAAATCATGTTATTAATACAGGATAAATCGTTTTCCTTATATATTATCAATTGTTTATTAAACTGTTAAAGAAATATTACCTGTTTTATTATCAGAAGAAGATGGCACCAAAGAGAAAGACTAGGGCTGAGACCTCTAACAGCAATTCCGAAGACCAGACTAATGAGACCATGAACCAAATGTTCCATCTGATGCAACAACAGATGGTAATGATGCAGCAGCAGATGCAGCATCAAAAACAGCAGATACAACAACAAATGTTGCAACAGCCACCTCGTCTTGAGCCTCAATTACCACAAGTATTACCTGTTGTTACTTTTAAGCAGTTTCAGTCAGTTAAACCTCCATAATTTGAAGGTTCTACTGATCCTATTAAAGCTACCACCTGGTTAAAAGAGATAGAAAAAGTGTTTGCACTAGTGAAGATAGGTGAGGACCAGAAGACTGATTTTGCTAGTTACTTGTTGAAAGGAGAGGCGAATTATTGGTGGGAATCTAAAAAGGCTTTGGAGGGTGAAGATGTTATTGCGTGGGATAGGTTTAAAAAGTTGTTTTTAGAAAAGCATTTTCCTCGCTATGTGAAGAACCAAATGCAGATTAAGTTTCTAGAACTGAAGCAGGGAAATATGTCCGTGGCAGAATATGAAGCCAAATTTACTGAGTTGGCTAGGTTTATTCCAGAACAGGTTGACACTGAAGAGAAGCTAGTTCAAAGGTTTCAAGAAGGGTTACGACCATGGATTCGTGGCCAAGTTGCAGTTTTTGAATTGACGACGTATACCGCCGTAGTTCAGAAAGCTCTGATTATAGAAGGGGCAAGTGAAAGATCTCAGCAAGACAAAGGACAGGGAAGTTTCCAAGATCGCTCCAGCAGAAAGCCGGAATTCCAAGCCCGGGCAAATTTGAATTTTATAAGGATAGGACAAGCTCCACAGAAAGCAGGTAATCGTTTCCAAACCTCCAGTCAGTAGGGAATGGTCAGAGTTCCACTGCCATACTGCAAGACATGTAATCGAAAGCATACTGGTGTATGTATAAAAAGGGATGTAACGTGTTATCGGTGTAAGCAGAAAGGGCATTATTCTAACGAATGTCCAACAGGTAGAACAGCGTAAATGACTTGCTTCCAGTGTGGAAAGAAAGGACATATCGCCAGAAATTGCAAAGGACCAGCTATGGCAGCCAGTATTCCAAGAGTGTTGGCATTACCTCCGCCGGCGCCTAATTAACCCAAAGCAAGAACTTTTAACATGACAATGAAAGAAGCAGTGCAGAGTCCAAGTGTGATTGCAGGTACGCTTTTGGTGAATTCCGTAAGTTCAAAAGTATTAATTGATTCTGGAGCTACTCGTTCATTTATTTCTGAAGAATTTCTTGATAAGTTACATTGTGGAATCGAATGGTTGGGCAAGACGTTAATTATAAAATTAGCGAATGACGACCAAGTTCCAGTGGATCGAGTATGTCCTGCGTGTGATATAGAAATAGACGGACATCATTTTTCGGTAGATTTAATTCCTTTTAAGTTAGGAGAATTTGATGTCATTTTGGGAATGGATTAGTTAGCTTGTCATAATGCTCAGATAGATTGCGCGAAAAAGAAAGTCAAATTGCGAACTGCGGAAAATACAACGGTAATATTCAAAGGCGAAAAACAGCGGAAGAAATTTCTCACTGTGATGCAGACTAAACGGTTGTTTCGATAAGGATGTGAGGCGTACATAGCTTACGTGTTAAATACTGAAAAAAGAAGTCCTAGAATAGAAGACATTCCAGTGGTATGCGAGTTTCCAGACGTCTTTCCAGACGAGCTTCCAGGGTTACTTCCAGATCGAGAAATTGAGTTCATGATTGATCTAGCACCAGGCACGGAACCAGTTTCGAAAGCTCCATATCGAATGGCTCCAGTCGAAATGAATGAATTGTCAACGCAACTGCAAGATCTTCTAGACCGAGACATCATACGACCTAGTGTATCCCCATGGGGTGCACCAGTGTTATTCATAAAAAAGAAGGATGACAGCATGCGATTGTGCATCAACTATCAGAAATTGAATAAACTCATTATTAAGAACAAATATCCTTTACCAAGAATCGACGATTTGTTCGATCAGCTAAAGGGAGCAGCATGGTTTTCTAAGATAGATTTGCGATCAGGCAAACATTAATTGAAGATTAAAGCTGAAGATATTCCCAAGACTGTGTTTCGCACGAGATATGGACATTACGAGTTTTTGGTAATGGCATTCGGTTTGACAAATGCGCCAGCAGCGTTCATGGATCTAATGAACAGAGTATTCAAGATATACTTGGACAAATTCGTGATTGTATTCATTGATGACATCTTGATTTACTCAAGGACAGAAGAAGAGCATGCGGAACATATAACACCCTCCAAATCCGGGGTATAGATTTGGGGCATTATTAACAACAATTACCAACTATACCTGCACAAGCGGAATATAAATATAATAATTACCCCGAACTATCACTATTCAGGATCTTTTAAGGGTTGAGTTTAAAAACAAGAATCATGCACTACACTTTATTACAAACCCAACTAAATAAAACCTGTCTCAAGAACTCCCTTTGTTACAAAACTTTATTCCATTTACAGTTTCACTACATAATCTTTTATTCAAACTACACAAAACTTTTATTCAACCCAACATTACTACTTATCCTGCTACACCTGATCTGGCACTTCAAAACTCTCTTCGGAAATAGGAAGGAACACTCTTGGTATAAGAGGGTCCCGCTGCTTGACTCGCTTCTTGACTATGCGGGTCCTGATGGGTTTCATTCTCTACCTTAACTGTAAAACAATAGGAGTAACAATAAAAAGGGATGAGCCAAAATTGCTCAACAAGCCTGCAAAAATATATATATATATAGTATAGAGAATGAGAAATGAGAGAAACAATAAGCTGCTGGTTGTAACAACCATCTGTATCTGTATATGATAATGATTTGCCAACACTGGCGAGTGCCAAATGAACAAGACTGGAACAAGAACCAACATATGCACTATAACCTGCTGATCAGTCAGAATATAGTGCGGATCTATACCTAACTGCATAGACCCAACCAACATTAGGAGTACTCAGGCAACTATGGCCTATTAAATAATGGTCTGGGTAAAACCCAGCCCGTAAAGTAACCATCCAGTCCAAGGCTTAGCATCCGGAATAATCGGAATGCTATTGATATACCCCAACACCAGGATATACCAGACTATAGGTAACAAGGGTAAAGGAATTGAAATATGAACAGGGAATTCAATAAATTGGGTAAATCAAGAATTGAAATGAAATGGAACAAGTGATAATAAATGGGTAACAGTGTATATAAACAATGATTATCAAAGATAACTGATATGAGAAAAGAATTATAATTCACTATTCTGAATTTAGAATAGGGGAAAAACTTGCCTTGCGCGTACTTAACCTGGTTTAACTCACTGCCTTCTGACCCTAGCTTGCTCTGCCTTGCTAACACTGAACAAATCATGGAAAGATAGGTGTTTAGATAATTTACTACATACGTGTATCTTGAATTGATATCAAGCAACCTTATCAGTCTACCCATGCGTTTCTATCTGACTCGCATATATATATATACATACATTTATACAGCACATTTATTCACATAATCACATAAAGCACGTAGCACGTAAAGCACATAATTAATTTCTAGATTTATAATTATTTTTAGAATCAATTCTAGGCTTATACCTGTATTACTAGTCTTATCTGATTTTATTATAATTTTTCGGGATTTATTCAGCTCAATTATACCCCTACTAGGACCTACGAACTATCAATTATCACCAAACCACTTTCTTTCAGAAGAAATTATAACTTACAACTATTTTTATTGGATTCGTCTCATTTTTCTGAGCCCAGGGGTCTTCGTTTCGCTCGAATCAGACTAACGGTTGAATTATTATGAATTAAACAAGATTTAATTAATTAATAATTAATTATAAATAATTAATTATAATTAAATAATCCTTAATTATATTTTTAGATAATTATTTAATATTTATTACATTTTAAAATAATTAATCCCTAATTATTAGGATTAATTACAATTTACTACACTTATTTACTAATTATTAACGCTTACTCGATCAGATCGATTATTTACAAATAATCAATCGATACAATTAAATGATACGTTATTTATCGAATCATTAATTATTACTCGAATCATAATCTAACTCAAGATCAATTACTCGTATAAATACGAGTTACTCACAATCCTTACATAATTATCGAGCTATTATATTATTACTATAACTATACGATTAATAGTTATTTAACTATCGGTATTTAATTATATGATACGGATAATTATTACGATATTCTTCGAATAAACTATCGCTCGAATCATAATTTTAATTACCGAATCACTATTCGAATAAGTACAAGTTACTCATAATATTTAACTAATTATCGGATTATTAATCATATTATTTAATCCTTATTTATTAATTAATTACCTAATTATTAATTAATTACCTAATTATTAATTAATTAGATAACTAATAAATAATTAGATAAATAATTAATTAAATAAATAAATAAATTCGAATTTCTAAATTACTAAAATAATTCTGAAATTATTAATTATATTTTTTTTCAGAATTATAGTTTGATTTTTATTTGATTTTTTTTTTATAATTTATAAAACTAATTTTCTGTTTTATAAACTAAAAGTAAATAATTTATTTTCAGAAACATAAATAGAGAATTGGGTTATGGGTTTTCAGGATCGAAACCGGGTCGAAACCGGGTTGGAAACCGGGTCGTCCTCGGTTATCGGGTCATGAAGAACAGCCGTCACCGTCCCAGAATCCGGCGACGGCGACGGGTTCCGGCGAGGCGAAAAACGAGCCTCCTGATCATCGTTTCTCCTCCTTTTTGACTCCGTTCGATTCCCCTGTGTTGCAGCAATCTCCCCACGACGTCAACACCCTCCTGTCACCACCCCATCGCCATCTCCGGCCAAAAGCCGAGCTCCTCCGATGAGTTCATCGGAAAACTACTCCCTACCCGGAATCACAACCAAACTTCGCAAAATTCATCTCAAATCAAATCTACAGACTTCTATAATCATTCCTAATGGTTAAAATCAATCAATAACATCTATAATTCAACGAAAACGAAATCAAAAATTTCAAAAACCAAGAACTCGTGCATCACCTTCCAGGGGTTATAAAATCAAAGTAAATACATGAAATCACTCCTAAGACTTCAATAAAACTAACTGAATCAACTAAACAATCAAACGATTCTTCAAAATCAAAAACCGAAATTCATGTCAAGAACATAAAAATCGATTTTAAGATTTAACAAACCTCAGTTGATGTTATTGGTATCACTAGATTCGTCTCTTCACGGGGATGATTTTGGTTACTAGAGCAATTTCAGTGGTTCAGTGAATCTCCTACAATCACGATTTGATCTTCACCCTCCTTCAAGAACAAGAACTTCACCAACACTCTAATTTCTATTTTTTTCTGATTTTTTTTTTAATAATTAATTAACTAATAATTAACAATAATTCAGCTATTTATACTAGTAAAAATAATACCCCTAAATAAAAATTAAGGGGCTAATTACACTCCTAATAAAAATATTTGGCCCCAATTTTTATAATTTTTGGGTATTAATAATTAATTTTTAAATATCCAATAAATACAAAATAAATGCTAAAAATTCCCAAAAATTGTGAATATTACAAAAATGCAAAAAAAAATGATGTATGATAATTTCATGATCTTATAAAAATAAAAATGTGATTTTTGTGGGGTTTTTGGTACCCGAAGGGGTCCGGAAAAAGTCGTTTTTCGCGAAAAAGGTCAATTGGTAAAATGTCTAGGGGTTCAGAATAGCGATACGGTATAGGGCATTTTTGGCAAAATAGGGGCAATGATTTTGTTTGAAATACGGGCTTTTAAAACATAGTTTTGAGCTATACAGGTTTTGATATAATATATATAACTGACGATAGAACGCTCAATAAATATTCAAAACACGTTTTGATCAAAACAACCAACACATAACACATAGCAGTTATGGTTCAACGACTTAACACATTTAATCACATAATAATACACATAATTTATTATTATTATAATATAATACAAGCGTAATTCCTCGGTCGTTACATTCTCCCCCCCTTAACAAGATTCTGTCCTCAGAATCTAATTATGCAAATAATTGAGGATACTTTTCTAGTATTTCACTTTCAAGCTCCCAGGTTGATTCTTCAACCACTGAGTTTCTCCATAAAACTCTCACTAATGACACAGACTTATTTCTTAATACCCTCTCTTGCCTATCTAGAATTCTTATTGGCTGTTCTACATATGACAAATCTGCCTGAAATTCTACTGGTTCATACTCTATTACATGCCTTGTATCAGGATTATACCTCTTAAGCATAGATACATGAAATACGTTGTGAATGTGCTGCATATGGGGTGGTAGAGCTAACTCGTACGCAACCTTCCCAATTTTCTTCAAAATCTCAAATGGTCCAACGTATCGTGGCTTCAATTTCCCTTTATTGCCAAATCTGGTCAATCCTTTCCATGGCGATATTTTGAGCAATACGTGTTCTCCTTCCTGATAGTCCATATCCTTCCTGGCTTGGTTTGCATATCTGCTTTGTCTGTTTTGTGCGGCCTCGATTCGTTTTTGAATAAGATTAATCTTTTCTTTTGTTTGCTGAATTAATTCTGGACCCAAAATCTTGCGTTCTCCAACTTCATCCCAATGCACGGGTGATCTGCATTTCTTCCCATATAATGCTTCATACGGTGGCATTCCAATACTGGCGTGATAGCTATTATTATAAGAAAATTCCACTAGGGGTAAATGTTCATCCCAACTGCCTTCAAAATCGATCGCACAAACTCGTAGCATGTCTTCAATCGTTTGAATTGTCCTTTCACTTTGGCCGTCAGTTTGCGGATGATAAGCTGTACTCATATTCAACTTCGTTCCTAGACATTCTTGGAATTGTCTCCAAAATCTTGAATTGAAACGAGGATCTCGATCCGATACAATTGATACTGGTACTCCATGACGCATCACAATTTCTTTGAGATACATGTGCACTAATTTGTCGAGCGAAAATCTTTCATTAATTGGTAGAAAATGTGCCGACTTCGTAAGTCTGTCAATGATTACCCATATCGCATCATGATTTGCCCTAGTCCTCGGTAGTCCTACCACAAAATCCATCGCTAGATGTTCCCATTTCCATTCTGGAATGTCTAATGGTTGCAATAACCCACTCGGACGTTGGTGTTCTGCTTTAACTCGCTGGCATGTGTAGCATTTACTCACCCATTCTGCTATCTCCTTCTTCATATTCGGCCACCAAAAGTTTTCCTTCAAATCGCGATACATTTTCGTGCTTCCTGGATGAATGGAATACTTCGAATTGTGCGCATCTCGCATAATTTCTTCTTTTAATTCTGCCACGTTAGGGATCCAGATTCTTGACGCAAAACGTAAAATTCCTTCATTATCTTTCTGAGTTATAATCTCTTCTCCTGTTAAGTTGTCGTCTTGACTCATCACTTCTTCTTGACAACGGCGAATCTTTTCTAGCAACTCCGGTTGGAAAGTCATAGCGTAGATAGTTCCTGCAGATTCATTGGGAATATGAATCTCGATCTCCAATTTGTCGAATTCCTTGGCCAATTCTTCGCATGAAGTTAACCGATTCAATCTTTCTTTTCTACTTAGCGCATCTGCTACAACATTTGCTTTTCCTGGATGATAACTGATGGTAACATCATAATCTTTAATCAATTCCAGCCATCGACGTTGTCGCATGTTTAGTTCCTTTTGCGTGAAGATATACTTCAGACTTTTATGATCCGTGTAGATTTCACATTTTTCACCGTACAGATAATGTCTCCAAAGCTTCAATGCAAATACAATTGCTGCTAATTCCAGATCATGCGTAGGATATTTCTGCTCATGAGGTTTAAGTTGTCTCGACGCATATGCAATGACGTTACCATGTTGCATCAACACACATCCTAAACCACGATATGAAGCGTCACTGTAAATAACAAAATTTCCTTGCTCGTCTGGCAGTACTAATACTGGTGCCGTCACCAACCGATTCTTCAACTCTTGAAAATTTTCTTCACACTTACTATTCCATTCGAACTTTTCACTTTGTCGAGTTAACTTGGTCAGCGGTGTTGCTATTTTCGCAAAATCTTTAACAAATCTTCGATAATATCCTGCCAAACCTAAGAAACTTCGAACCTCTGTCGGCGTCTTTGGTCTTTCCCAATTCAACACGGCTTCAATCTTTGCTGGATCAACTTGAATGCCTTCTCTGCTGATGATGTGCCCTAAAAACTGCACTTCTTTCAACCAAAATTCGCATTTGGAAAATTTTGCATAAAGCTGCTCCTTCCGTAATATTTCCAATGTCGTTCTTAAATGCGCTGCATGCTCTTCTCCCGTCTTTGAATAGATCAAGATGTCATCAATAAATATAATGATAAACTTATCCAAATACTTCTTGAATATTCGATTCATCAAATCCATAAACGCTGCAGGTGCATTCGTCAATCCAAAAGCCATCACAAGAAATTCATAGTGTCCGTACCTTGTTCTAAACGCTGTCTTTGGAATATCTTCGGCCTTGACCTTTAACTGATGATAGCCTGATCGTAGGTCGATTTTCGAAAACCATGCTGCTCCTTTTAGTTGATCAAATAAATCATCAATGCGAGGTAAAGGATATTTATTCTTGATAGTTAACTTGTTCAGCTCACGATAATCAATACACAGTCGCATACTACCATCCTTCTTTTTCACGAACAATACTGGCGCACCCCATAGGGATACACTTGGCCTTATAATTCCTTTGTCAAGATGTTCTTGCAACTGCTTTGCTAATTCCCTCATTTCAACAGGTGCCATTCGATATGGAGTTTTCGAAATTGGTTCAGTCCCTGGCGTCAAGTCAATAGTGAACTCGATTTCTCGATCTGGTGGAAGTCCTGGTAATTCGTCCGGAAAAACATCAAGAAATTCACAAACTACAGGAATATCTTCAATCTTCAAATTTCCCTTATCAATATCCCGTACATAGGCTAAATAAGCTTGACATCCTTGACGTAGCAATCTTCTCGTCTGCATTATTGATAGGAATTTCTGCTTTTGCTTCTCACCTTTAAATATTACCGTTTCATTTTCTTCAGTTTGCAATTTCACTCTCTTATTTGCACAGTCAATTTGAGCATTATTACTAGATAGCCAATCCATTCCTAAAATAATATCAAACTCCCCTAACCTAAAAGGTATCAAATTAACTGAAAAATGACATCTCCCTATCTTAATATCACAGCTCGGACATACTCGATCTACTACAACCTGATCATTATTCGCTAATTTTATGACTAACACTTCATCCAACCACTGAACCTCACAATCTATCTTAGAGATAAAAGCTTCAGAAATAAAAGATCTAGTAGCTCCTGAATCAATCAATACCAAAGCATTTACGGAATTTACAGGAAGTGTACCTGCAACCACATTCGGACTCTGTACCGCTTCCTTCATTGACATGTTGAAAGTCCTTGCTCTGGGCTGATTTTGCTGTGGTAGTGGAGGTGGAGGTAATGCTAAAACTCTTGGAATACTAGCAGCCATTGCAATTCCTCTGCAGTCTTTGGCGATATGTCCTTTTCTCCCACATTGGAAACAAGTAACTTCTGCTTTTCCCATTGGACATTCTCCAGAATAGTGTCCCCTTTGCTTGCACTTGAAACACGTAACATTTAGCTTGTTGCAAACTCCTGTATGCTTTCTACCACACGTTCTGCAATCAGGTATAGGCGGTCGAATAAGCCTTTGCTGAGTTGGGGCAGGTAGTCGATTACCCATCCTCTGGTTGTTTTGTTCTGGTCTCCTAAAGTTTACTTTTCCTCGAGCTTGAAATCCCGGCCTTTTGTTGAAATGATTCTGAAAATTCCCTGGTCCTTTCTCTTTCTGAGCTGCTTCGCTTTCTCCTTCAATAATCATAGCCTTCTGAACAACAGCCGTATAAGTTGTCAGTTCAAACACAGCTACCCTGCTACGAATCCATGGTTTTAGTCCTTGCTGAAATCTCTTGGCCCGCTTCTCGTCCGTATCCACCTGCTCTGGAACAAACCTTGCCAATTCAGTAAACTTGGTCTCATAATCCGCAACCGAAAAGTTGTCTTGTTTCAGCTCCAGGAACTTGATCTCCATCTGGTTCTTCATAAAACGAGGAAAATATTTCTCCAAGAAAAGATCAGTGAATCTGTTCCAGGTCACCACACCTTCTTCCAAAGCTTTCTTTGATTCCCACCAGTAATTAGCTTCGCCTTTTAGAAAATAGCTAGCGAAATCCGTCTTCTGTTCTTCCTCAACCTTTACCAACGAAAAAGCCTTTTCCATCTCTTTCAGCCAAGCTCTCGCTTTTGTAGGATCTGTGGAACCCATAAATTCCGGTGGCTTCACCGACTGAAATTGCTTGAAAGTAGTCGTAGGTGCTGCTGGTGGTATTTGATGTCCTGGATGAGCGGCTTGCTGTAACATCTGTTGCTGGAACTGCTGTTGCTGCTGCTGCATTTGTTGTTGCATCATCAACATCTGCTGTTGCATGAGATTAAACATCTGATCCATCTGTTTATTATTGTTTTGGCCCTCGGTGTTTCCATTCGATGAGTCGGGCTGCGCTTTTCTCTTAGGTGCCATTTTTCTGGTAAATAAATAATGGATCTTATTTAATAACAGTATATTAAACATATATTAAAACAGTCGATTCGAGAAAATAAAATAACTTATTAAATAACTGAATAGATAAAATAGTATGATATGTTAATTTTTTTTTTTTTTTTTACAACATGGTCGTGAATAAAACTACATTTGTAAATATGCAATGGTACTGAAATAAATGTAAATGCTTAAATGACTGGAAATAAAATAAAGAAAACGTGCTAAAGATTATCTCATATATATATATATATAGGTAGAACACCAGCTACATGTGTCAGTGCTTGATACAGAAACCTATGATATAACAGTCGTACTGCTACTACTATCAGTCAGAGTCAGTAGCTACACTCATACAATACTATACTGCCTCTATCTACAAAATATACATAATACAGCACTCATCGATCTGCTGGTCTCAAAATCCTGGTGGTACGTGGCTCAACTCCTCCTGCACTGCCTCTAGCACTGCCTCGGTAAGTCCTAATGCTCTGCGATATGCTGCCTCCGCACTAAGATCCTGCTGTCTCAAATCAGTAAGCTGCTGCGAACTAGCCCGGTGAATATGATGTAGTCTCTCTCTCAGTATATAATCCGGTCATAATGCTCTGACAGGACCATCCGTCTGTGTCTCATACAATCCAAGGATCTCTCTACACTGGTTCTGCCATCTAATCCTCTCCTCCCTCTCTGCCTGAAAGCGCTGGTAAGTCACGGTATGATGCTCATGAAGATCAGTGCTGGAACCTCGAGAAGGTAATGGTCCATCTACCACGATCTCATCTATAAACTCCGGCTGAGGAAACTGATAAACTCCCGGAACAGGTGCATAAATGGCTAATGGGGCAGGAAATAAGACAGGCTGCTCCATAGGCGCATACACGGGCGGCTCTGCCTCTGGCTCCATCGGTGGCATCTCTGGAATCTCGACTGGTGGCATATGAATCTGAGGCTCTACATCCTCCCACTGCGGAAGATCAACCATATCAGGAATATCAAACATCGGAAACTCTAATGGTGGAATATCTGGTATTTCTGGCTCAACGTATGGAAAATAATCTGCAAAACCTGGTACCTCCGGGGGAAGTGGTATCTCTGGTGCTGGCTCAGGTGGCAATGGAGGTAAGATCTGCCCTGACACTGGGGCTACTACCTGTGCATCCACTGGATCTGTCTCGGTCCTCTCCGTAGATGATGATAAAGAAGCCATCTAATATACATAAAAATAATAACACAAAAACAATCAAATCACAATTCTATAACTCATAACTTCTAATCACATAGACAAACAGTCCTAACACTCTTACTCTCATCCTATCTTATTTTCCTATCTTATCTTAATCCTAACATTCTTGTTTTCAAAGGTCAATCCTAAGCTCTGATGCCAACTATAACACCCTCCAAATCCGGGGTATAGATTTGGGGCATTATTAACAACAATTACCAACTATACCTGCACAAGCGGAATATAAATATAATAATTACCCTGAACTATCACTACTCAGGATCTTTTAAGGGTTGAGTTTGAAAACAAGAATCATGCACTACACTTTATTACAAACCCAACTAAATAAAACCTGTCTCAAGAACTCCCTTTGTTACAAAACTTTATTCCATTTACAGTTTCACTACACAATCTTTTATTCAAACTACACAAAACTTTTATTCAACCCAACATTACTACTTATCCTGCTACACCTGATCTGGCACTTCAAAACTCTCTTCGGAAATAGGAAGGAACACTCTTGGTATAAGAGGGTCCCGCTGCTTGACTCGCTTCTTGACTATGCGGGTCCTGATGGGTTTCATTCTCTACCTTAACTGTAAAACAATAGGAGTAACAATAAAAAGGGATGAGCCAAAATTGCTCAACAAGCCTGCAAAAATATATATATATAGTATAGAGAATGAGAAATGAGAGAAACAATAAGCTGCTGGTTGTAACAACCATCTGTATCTGTATATGATAATAATTTGCCAACACTGGCGAGTGCCAAATGAACAAGACTGGAACAAGAACCAACATATGCACTATAACCTGCTGATCAGTCAGAATATAGTGCGGATCTATACCCAACTGCATAGACCCAACCAACATTAGGAGTACTCAGGCAACTATGGCCTATTAAATAATGGTCTGGGTAAAACCCAGCCCGTAAAGTAACCATCCAGTCCAAGGCTTAGCATCCGGAATAATCGGAATGCTATTGATATACCCCAACACCAGGATATACCAGACTATAGGTAACAAGGGTAAAGGAATTGAAATATGAACAGGGAATTCAATAAATTGGGTAAATCAAGAATTGAAATGAAATGGAACAAGTGATAATAAATGGGTAACAGTGTATATGAACAATGATTATCAAAGATAACTGATATGAGAAAAGAATTATAATTCACTATTCTGAATTTAGAATAGGGGAAAAACTTGCCTTGCGCGTACTTAACCTG
The DNA here is from genome assembly GCF_009905375.1 of Apium graveolens. Lineage (NCBI taxonomy): Eukaryota > Viridiplantae > Streptophyta > Magnoliopsida > Apiales > Apiaceae > Apium > Apium graveolens. The sequence continues at coordinate 59,152,922 of NC_133654.1, read as the reverse complement.
GTTTAACTCACTGCCTTCTGACCCTAGCTTGCTCTGCCTTGCTAACACTGAACAAATCATGGAAAGATAGGTGTTTAGATAATTTACTACATACGTGTATCTTGAATTGATATCACGCAACCTTATCAGTCTACCCATGCGTTTCTATCTGACTCGCATATATATACATACATTTATACAGCACATCTATTCACATAATCACATAAAGCACGTAGCACGTAAAGCACATAATTAATTTCTAGATTTATAATTATTTTTAGAATCAATTCTAGGCTTATACATGTATTACTAGTCTTATCTGATTTTATTATAATTTTTCGGGATTTATTCAGCTCAATTATACCCCTACTAGGACCTACGAACTATCAATTATCACCAAACCACTTTCTTTCAGAAGAAATTATAACTTACAACTATTTTTATTGGATTCGTCTCATTTTTCTGAGCCCAGGGGTCTTCGTTTCGCTCGAATCAGACTAACGGTTGAATTATTATGAATTAAACAAGATTTAATTAATTAATAATTAATTATAAATAATTAATTATAATTAAATAATCCTTAATTATATTTTTAGATAATTATTTAATATTTATTACATTTTAAAATAATTAATCCCTAATTATTAGGATTAATTACAATTTACTACACTTATTTACTAATTATTAACGCTTACTCGATCAGATCGATTATTTACAAATAATCAATCGATACAATTAACTGATACGTTATTTATCGAATCATTAATTATTACTCGAATCATAATCTAACTCAAGATCAATTACTCGTATAAATACGAGTTACTCACAATTCTTACATAATTATCGAGCTATTATATTATTACTATAACTATACGATTAATAGTTATTTAACTATCGGTATTTAATCATATGATACGGATAATTATTACGATATTCTTCGAATAAACTATCGCTCGAATCATAATTTTAATTATCGAATCACTATTCGAATAAGTACAAGTTACTCATAATATTTAACTAATTATCGGATTATTAATCATATTATTTAATCCTTATTTATTAATTAATTACCTAATTATTAATTAATTACCTAATTATTAATTAATTAGATAACTAATAAATAATTAGATAAATAATTAAATAAATAAATAAATAAATTCGAATTTCTAAATTACTAAAATAATTCTGAAATTATTAATTATATTTTTTTCAGAATTATAGTTTGATTTTTATTTGATTTTTTTTTATAATTTATAAAACTAATTTTCTGTTTTATAAACTAAAAGTAAATAATTTATTTTCAGAAACATAAACAGAGAATTGGGTTATGGGTTTTCAGGATCGAAACCGGGTCGAAACCGGGTTGGAAACCGGGTCGTCCTCGGTTATCGGGTCACGAAGAACAGCCGTCACCGTCCCAGAATCCGGTGACGGCGACGGGTTCCGGCGAGGCGAAAAACGAGCCTCCTGATCATCGTTTCTCCTCCTTTTTGACTCCGTTCGATTCCCCTGTGTTGCAGCAATCTCCCCACGACGTCAACACCCTCCTGTCACCACCCCATCGCCATCTCCGGCCAAAAGCCGAGCTCCTCCGATGAGTTCATCGGAAAACTACTCCCTACCCGGAATCACAACCAAACTTCGCAATATTCATCTCAAATCAAATCTACAGACTTCTATAATCATTCCTAATAGTTAAAATCAATCAATAACATCTATAATTCAACGAAAACGAAATCAAAAATTTCAAAAACCAAGAACTCGTGCATCACCTTCCAGGGGTTATAAAATCAAAGTAAATACATGAAATCACTCCTAAGACTTCAATAAAACTAACTGAATCAACTAAACAATCAAACGATTCTTCAAAATCAAAAACCGAAATTCATGTCAAGAACATAAAAATCGATTTTAAGATTTAACAAACCTCAGTTGATGTTATTGGTATCACTAGATTCGTCTCTTCACGGGGATGATTTTGGTTACTAGAGCAATTTCAGTGGTTCAGTGAATCTCCTACAATCACGATTTGATCTTCACCCTCCTTCAAGAACAAGAACTTCACCAACACTCTAATTTCTATTTTTTTCTGATTTTTTTTTTAATAATTAATTAACTAATAATTAACAATAATTCAGCTATTTATACTAGTAAAAATAATACCCCTAAATAAAAATTAAGGGGCTAATTACACTCCTAATAAAAATATTTGGCCCCAATTTTTATAATTTTTGGGTATTAATAATTAATTTTTAAATATCCAATAAATACAAAATAAATGCTAAAAATTCCCAAAAATTGTGAATATTACAAAAATGCAAAGAAAAATGATGTATGATAATTTCATGATCTTATAAAAATAAAAATGTGATTTTTGTGGGGGTTTTGGTACCCGAAGGGGTCCGGAAAAAGTCATTTTTCGCGAAAAAGGTCAATTGGTAAAACGTCTAGGGGTTCAGAATAGCGATACGGTATAGGGCATTTTTGGCAAAATAGGGCCAATGATTTTGTTTGAAATACGGGCTTTTAAAACATAGTTTTGAGCTGTACAGGTTTTGATATAATATATATAACTGACGATAGAACGCTCAATAAATATTCAAAACACGTTTTGATCAAAACAACCAACACATAACACATAGCAGTTAGGGTTCAACGACTTAACACATTTAATCACATAATAATACACATAATTTATTATTATTATAATATAATACAAGCGTAATTTCTCGGTCGTTACAGAACACTTGAGGATAGCTTTGGAAATTCTAAGGAAAGAACAATTATACGCGAAATTTTCGAAATGTGAATTCTGGTTAAAAGAAGTACAATTTCTAGGGCATATCATCAGTAATGAAGGCATCCAAGTTGATCCAGCAAAGATTGAAGCTGTGTTAAATTGGGAAAAACCAAAGACGCCGACAGAAGTTCGAAGTTTCTTGGGATTGGCAGGATACTATCGAAGGTTTGTCAAAGATTTTGCAAAAATAGCAACGCCGCTGACCAAGTTAACTCGAAAAAGTGAAAAGTTTGAATGGAATGATAAATGTGAGGAAGGTTTTCAAGAGCTGAAGAATCGGTTAGTAACCGCACCAGTGCTTGTATTACCAGACGAATATGGAAATTTCATCATTTACAGCGACGCTTCGTATCACGGGCTAGGATGTGTATTGATGCAACACGGTAACGTCATCGCATATGCTTCAAGATAACTTAAACCTCATGAACAGAAATATCCTACTCATGACCTGGAATTGGCAGCGATCGTATTTGCATTAAAACTTTGGAGACATTATCTCTATGGTGAAAAATGTGAAATCTACACAGATCATAAAAGTCTGAAGTATATCTTTACGTAAAAGGAGCTGAACATGCGACAACGTCGATGGCTGGAATTAATAAAGGATTACGATGTCACGATCAGTCAACATCCAGGGAAAGCAAATGTTGTAGCAGATGCGCTGAGCAGGAAAGAAAGATTGAATCGGTTAACTTCATGTGAAAAATGAACCAAGGAATTCGACAAATCGGAAATCGAGATTCGTATTCCCAATGAATCTGCAGAAGCTATCTACGCTATGACTTTCCAACCAGAGTTGCTCGAGAAGATTCGCCGCTGTCAGGAAGAAGTAATGAGTCAAGATGACGACCTAACGGGAGAAGAGATCACCACTCAGAAAAATAACGAAGGAATTTTTTGCTTTGGGTCGAGAATCTGGATCCCTAATGTGGCAGAATTAAAAGAAGAAATAATGCAAGATGCGCACATTTCAAAGTATTCCATTCATCCAGGAAACACAAAAATGTATCGCGGTGTGAAGGAAAACTTTTGGTGGCCGAACATGAAGAAGGAAATAGCAGAATGGGTGAGTAAATGCTACACATGCCAACGAGTTAAAGCGGAACATCAACGTCCGAGCGGATTATTACAACCGTTAGACATTTTAGAATGGAAATGGGAACATCTAGCAATGGATTTTATAGTAGGACTACCAAGGGCTAGGGCAAATCATGATGCGATATGGGTAATCATTGACAGACTCACAAAGTCAGCACATTTTCTACCAATTAACGAAAGATTTTCACTTGACAAGCTAGTGCACATATATCTCAAGGAAATTGTGATGCGACATGGAGTTTCAATATCTATCGTGTCTGATCGAGATCCTCATTTCAACTCAAGATTTTGGAGACAATTTCAAGAATGTCTTGGAACTAGATTGAACATGAGTACCGGTTATCATCCGTAAACCGATGGGCAAAGTGAAAGAACTATCCAAACGATTGAAGACATGCTACGAGTTTGTGCGATCGATTTTGAAGGCAGTTGGGATGAACATCTACCTCTAGTGGAATTTTCTTATAATAACAGCTATCACGCCAGCATTGGAATGCCACCATATGAAGCACTATATGGGAGAAAATGCAGATCACCAGTACATTGGGATGAAGTTGGAGAACGCAAAATTTTGGGTCTAGAATTAATTTAACAGACGAAAGAAAAGATTGAACTCATTCGGAAACGACTCAATGCAGCACTAGACAGGCAACGCAAATATGCAGATCAAGCCAGGAAAGATATGGACTATCAGGAAGGAGAAAATGTACTACTCAAAATATCTCCATGGAAAGGATTGACCAAATTTGGCAATAAGGGTAAATTGAAACCACGATACGTCGGACCATTTGAAATTTTGAAGAAAGTGAGAAAAGTTGTGTACGAATTAGCTTTACCGCCTCATATGCAACATATTCATAATGTGTTTCACGTGTCAATGCTTAAGCGATATAATCCTGATTTTAGGCATGTAATAGAGTATGAGCCGATAGAAATCCAACCTGATTTGTCTTTTGTAGAGCAGCTGGTAAGAATTTTAGATCGGCGAGAGAAAGTGTTGAGAACTAAGTCTGTATATTTAGTGCGAGTGTTGTGGAGAAATCCTATGGTTGAAGAATCAAATTGGGAACTTGAGAGCGAGATGTTAGAAAAATACCCTCATTTGTTTTCATTGAAGATTCTGAGGACAGAATCCTATTAAGGGGGGAAGGATGTGACGACTGGGAAATTTACGTTTATATTATATCAGAATCATAATCAATAAGGTGTGTTAATGTGTCATTTATGTGTGATTATCTGTTAAACCCTGTTTGTTATGTGTTACGTGCATTTCGTGTCATTTCTGTATTTTTAAGGTATTTTTCAGATATTTTATTAGGCATTCATCATTTTCATTTCAAACGTTTTACGACACATACAATGATTTTAAAGCCAGTATTTCAAATAAAATAATGGGCCTTATTTTTCATCAAATGGCTTTTACAATCGCATTATTCTGAACATCTAGATTTTTTATAAATTTTCTCATTTTACGAAAAATGACTTTTCCGGGCCCCATTGGGTGTCAAAAACCCCACAAAAATCACATTTTTATTTTTATAAAATTATAGGACTTTCATTTATATTATTTCTTTGCATTTTTATTATTTCTTTGCATTTTTGCATTATTCACAATTTTTCGGAAATTTTGGCATATATATTGTATATATAAAATATTTATAAATTAAATTTTAATACTCAAAAATTATAAAATTAGGGGCCTATTAATTTTAAAAAGTGTAGAATTAGGGCTTTAATTTTAATTAGGAGTATTAATTTTACTACTATAAATAGCCTAATTTTTATTTAATTAATCATAATTATTAATTAAAAATCAGAAAAATATACAAAATTCTCTGCAGCCGGGTCGGGTTGAACAAATTCGGGTTGAGGATTCAATAGTTGATTTTGATCTGATTTCTGTACCAAATCAAGCAGTTCGAGTATCCAAATCGAAGGTTTTGATCTGTTCTTTCCATTTCTAGCATCAATTTCACGTTTTAATTCGTAGTTTTTGATTTTCAAATTCTAGGGTTTATGTTCGAATTAGGACTTTTTGATTCTGGGGTTATTATGATATTTTGATGTTTGATATAGCTTTGTTAGATGATTTACAGTTGATTCATGGTGTTTAATTGAACAAACGATTCCTGGATAGTGATTCACGATTTCTAGGGTTTATATCGGATTTTCAAAACACAACTCAATGATTTCTGTGAATATTTGGTTCTTGTAATGTTAGGGCTTTGATTGTATATGTTCTTAGCTTCAATTTGCACTATAGAACGTTAAGTTTGGTTTACAGAATCAAAAGATAGGTTTTTGGCCGGAGTTGAATTCGATTTTTGACCGGAGATGAAGATTCTGAGATGTTTTTGGTATGTTGTGGCCGGAATCAGATTGGTGAAGTGATTTGGAATTGATTCCAGCTTAAAAAATGAACCAAACGGTTCCGTTTTTGGCCTGAAAATGGCTCACCGGATTCTGCACCGGTGGCCGGATTCTGGGCAAAATCCGGCGTGTTCTTCACGACCCGGATTTTGACCCGTTTGACCCGTGTAAAATACCCGGTTTGATCTGATTTTCTCAGGAATGGTTTTCTGACATATGTTTCTGGAATTTTGAATTTAATTTTATTTTTATTAATTCTAAAAATCAGATTTATTTATTTTATAAATTGATTAATTAATTGTTTAATTAATTGATTTATATTATAAATAATTCTGAATTATTTTCTAAAAATCAGATTGAATTATTTTCTTAATTATTTATTATTTAATTATTATTTATTAATTATTTATTAATTATTTAAAAATGATTAATTATTTTGATAATTAATCAAATAATTTTCAATAAATCATAATAAATTCATTTTAATTCCAAAAATTATAGAAAAATTATTTTTAATTTTGATTTTTCTTAAATAATGATTTAAAAATTATTTTTGAGTTTTAAAAATTAATAATAATTATTTATAGTGAATAATAAATGGAATTATCAGTGTTTAATTAATAATAATTCAACCGTTAGTCCGATTCGAGTGAAACGAAAGCCTGTTGACTCAGAAAAATGAATTCTCTTCATTAAAAATAATATCAAAGCTTAATTTCTTCTAAAAATTAGTTGATTTTGTTACTTTTTTGATTATCAGTCGTAATGCGTGCCAAGACGAGTCCGAAAAATTCCGGAAAAATGGGAAATGAGTTAGATAACGATTTGTTGAGCGATCAGCGAGTCGATTTTGGTTCTAAAAATTATTTTAACTATAAAAAATGATTATGTGCCTATGTGCTTATGTGTATTACGTGGTTAATTAAGTCTTAATTGCTAGTAAGTAATATATGAGTCAGTCATAAGCGCATGGGTAGATGTTAGGAACGGTGTGAAGTCGATTCAAGATACAATTGAAGTACGACGTGACTTAAACAGTCTGTTTTGCCAACAGAAGCTAAGCCAGCCAAACAAGTTGAGTCGGTATTAGTCCAAGGTGATAGACGCAAGTGATCTAATTGCAGTGAGTCGCGCATAAGGCAAGTTTTTCCCCTATTCTACTTTCAGAATAGTGATATTGATTCAAATGATTATCACATTTGCACTCTTTTGATTATTGTTCTTAATCACTGATACACACTTGCTATTCCTTTGTTCATATTTCATTTCGATTCTTGATTTCTTCGTTTCTTTGGATACCTTGTTCATATTCCATTGATGATACATTGAGATTGATATATTCTGGTGATTAGAATATGTCAAAGCATACCGATTGTTCCAGTTGCTAAGCGATGGACTGGATCTATATATTGAGATATGGATCTGCATTATATTCTGACTGATCAGCAGAATATAGAGATATGGATCTGCATTATATTGAGATATGGATCTGCATTATATTGAGATATGGCCTTCTTTCTATTCCCGTGGGGTTATATCTTTGCAGATATACCCGGGATGACGGATTCATTTAAAATACTTTAACACTGTTTATATTTTGTGGACTTGTTGAGCAATTTTTGGCTCACCCCTTTTGTTGTTATTCACCTTATTGTTTTCAGTTAAAAAGGAATATGAAACCCATCAGGACTCGAGTGGTAAGGAAGCGGGTCAAGCCTCGGGATCCTCTCATACCCAAGGTGTTGATCCCAATCCAGGAAGAAAGCTTTGAGTTGCCCGAGCAGGTGGAGTGTTGATAGATAGTGTGTGTGTTTGAATAAAAGTTGAACTTAGTTTAAAATGAAATAGACAATGGTTTGTAATAAAGGGAGTTTGTGAGAATTTGAAAATGGTTTGTAATAAAATAGATAGTGGTTCTTGTTTTCATACTTCAACCTAAAAAGATCCTGGTTAGTGTTAAAGGGGTTTAATTTCATTTCTTTATTAACTATTAATCAGATTGTGCAGGTTTGGTGATTAACTAGTAACCCCCAGACTTATACCCCGGGTCTGGAGGGCGTTACACCCTGCTCTCGTTTTCTTCCTCCTATTCAGGGTAAGTTTCCGGCTGTCTTGCTCCGTTTGGTTCCGGTGACTGTCAGTTCTACTTTCCTTGTTGATATACATTCATACGGGCTTGGTGTGTGTGTGTTAGTGAGTGGTGGTATCGCCTCTATATTTCTGTTGCCTTTGTTTTTCCGATTGCCTTATTTTTTTCCGGTCGCGCGTGTGCACGTGGGCCGGGGCTGTTGTGTTTTTGATTCCTGAAGTTGTATTTCTGATGAAAAAAATTATTATGCAAAATTTGGGAAATAAATTATTTAATCGGTGAAAGTTCGCGATGGAAACTCGATTCAATCGGGCACCCGCAAATTTTTGCCGCCGTCGGCAATGAGCCTCGGCGAGCCGACGGTGGACAGTGATGATTTTAATCTGAGTCCTACAATTATAAATAAATAAAATTAGTTGTAAAAAATAATTTCGAAACGAAAAATAGAATAATTAATTATTTTAAAAGACATATTGATGTACGGGTTACGGATTTGATTTGATTTTGATTGATGGATTGATGATGTCGATTATGTTTGGACGGGATAGTCCGATAAACAGAGGAAACGCTGCCTGATTTCCGGAAAATATATTCCAGAAATACGTGAATGTAACCTATAATTATTGGAAATATCGAACGAGAATATATAATTATATTATACGAAACCTAATGATGGGTCGCGACAAGATATTTTGTAAATAATCGATTACCCTATTTTTCAAAATGACGGGTATACGTGCTTTCCGAAAATAAGTACCGAACCGAATTTGGAAGACGTGAACCTTGATTGTTATGTGTATTTCAATAATACATATAAATACGATTCGGGTTATGAAATCGTATGGATAAAATTGATAGTGAGGTTATGTTAATCATAAGCGACCGCCTAATTAAGGGTATTTCGATTCGGTAGGATTCAGACGAAAGACCCAAGACCCGAAGTCGGTTTAAAAAATAACCTAGCATTCAGTAGGAAATGTTTTGCAAGATACGGATTGTTCAAGACGATAAGAACCAAACGGTGGATAAGAATGGGATAGAGTAGTATCGAGTATCTAGCTTCTAACAATTACAGGAGCAGCATATTCAAATAGAAAGATAGTAAGATCATGAGACGTCAGACTAAGATGACTTGCTAAATACCAAAGGCAAGTATTCCTGAACTTTCTTATTATATACTGCAAGTATTTCTTTCCTATTCTAAGTTCATAATATTTAACTGTTTTATATTTCGCTGCAATTACTCTTAATTATGCACGTACCTTTCATTATTGTTCCTTTATATCGATTGATCTCTTGAGCAAATACCTATTATTCCGGGTTATTTGCGAACCCTGAATCGGGATGTTTTGAAATCAAATTGATTTGATATCAAAATACTCTACGGACTGGATGGTTACGATAGGGCCATGAATGAACTGGACCCTAGGGGTCGGGGATGGACCGAACCCCTAATATTGGGCCATAGTGTCTTGGTACCTGAATGGATCTATACATGTAGGTATAGATCTACACTATATCCTGACTGATCAGCAGGGTATAAGTGTGAACGTTGATCTAGTGTCCGGTCTACTTTATTGTTGATCGCCATTAACGGCATTCCCACTTGAAAAGTTCTATGATTACAAAACCGGACAAAGATTGGATTTAAAAAGATGAATCAATAAATTACTCGTTGCTTTTGATTTATGATCGAGGGCCAATAAAGGCCAACGTTTCATTCGTTCAACTACTTCAAATAAATCAAAATGTTTATAAATTATTGTGTCCGGAGATTTCTTTTAATATTAATACCTGAAAATCAGTTATGTTACTTGCTGGACATTTTTGGCTTACTCTTACTTTCTGAATTCTTATTTCTTTCAGTTCAAATGAGGATTAAAGTGAATAGCTCCTTAGAGACAGCAAAATTGAAGAAATTCCAGCTTCGAAGAAGTGGAGATGTCAGAATAAATAAGACGGGGCAGTTAGTAAAGAGGTAATGGAATTGTATTTAGCTGATATATATTTTAGAATGTTAGATTCTTGTATTATACCATAACCTGTAAACGATCTGGAATTGAGGGGTCATCAGTACATTACTTTATATCATGTAATAATTATTTAGTGACACCCAATCCTAACCCCGGATTAGGGGATGTTACAATTTGTGTGATCCTATGTGATAAATGTTATGTGTTGCATGTCTAAAGTATATTTTCAGAAAGAAAGAATAATATTATTATTTTGAGCCGTTGAACGGTATTTGCTTACTGGGATTCCCAACTCATTCTTTTAATATTTCAGGTTTTCTAAAATTCGAGTTGGATAGTATTGAAGTTCGAGGACTTAAAATTTGAGTAGATTGACTTTTGGATTTCTGTTAACCACACTTTCGTAATAGTCACCTTTATATTAGAATTTTGGATAAACAAATTATATTTTATTTTAATTCCGATTTAGAATAAATAGTCTGAAAGTGCTGACTCCTACATAACTACTTCATCAAACTCAAGAAGTTTACTCAGAATAGACTCATTTTAACACCAGTATAAAACGACATATTCGTAAAAACCACATTCACAGTTTTACTACTGCAGGTTGTCCTAATCCAGGGTAAATCGTCATGATCCAATGTATCAACGCCCTGCTCTTAAGTTTAAAAGAGGAGATAACTGTTAAGAAAGTAAAATATTTTCATCACACTTTTTGTTAAAAATTCTGGAGCTAAAATTTGTCAAACTTAAATTAATATCATTATTTTAGGGGGCATAATTATGTGTGCAAGTAAAAAAAATTATTTACTGTTCGGTTGTTTTCCTCCGCTTTTTAAAGTCGGAATAAAATGTTAGAATAGTGTTACAAGTACAAAGTCAGATACCAAAAATAACCAAGGGGATACATGTATTACTATTATATAAAATACGAAATATTGAAAGTTTTGGTACGATACCTGTTTTTTTGGTACACGCTAAATTAATAAATTACCCTTATTTTACTTGAAAGTTTTATTAGCCTATCGAATTATAATAGATCAAGAAATAAAAATCGTTTTCAACTATAACACATTACCTTTTTTATTTCTCTCAATTAAAACAACTTCTCTAAATATAACGGATAAGTTTATTTAATAAAATATAATAAAAATATTATAACCACTACTAACTAATAAATTACCTTTTTCAGGTACTTAATTATTTATTTTATTTAATTATCATTTTACTTAAAGACTTTGTCAACCTCCTTGATTTTAGCAATTCTTAAATTCTAAACAAAAAAATTATTTGATTTTTGAAGTCGAATTTTTTATCTAATTATATTATTATATTAAATACGAAATTTTATGGTCCTTCCTTCAATTACATATTTGCCCTTTCTTAAAAACCATTAATATTTTACTCAATTGTCCTTAATTTATATCTAACCAATTACTTTTATAAGTAAAATATGTTGCCTTTTTTATTTTAAACAACTAAAACAACTCTTTTTTACAAATATTTTAGACAATTATTTTTAATCTATACCTTTTTTTAGTAAAACATGTTAGTCTTTTTTATTTTCTCCAAATAAAACAAAACTTTCTCTAAAAATATTATGGACAATTCTTTCATATATGTTGATTATCTATCTATCTATCAATATATCTCTCTTCTCTAGTATCTATCTATACTATTAAATTAAAGACGAAACAATGAAATTTTGGTTGGTGGTCGGTCTGATCACCGTAATTATAGTAATATTAAAAATAAAATACTCTCATAAATAGATAAATATTCATTATAAAATTATAATATGTCTAATGATTTTCATTAAAACAAAATTATATATAAAATTCACCCGGCCGGACTAAACAAAATTATACTATTTATCCAATTTTAAATAAAAAACTAAAAAAACTACATATAGTTAATTGGATTTGAATAATTGGGCTAAAATAAAATAATAAATATTATTGATCTCGCTAAAAAAATTATATTATTGGATCAGACTATAACAAAATAAAAATTGAAAGGAAATTTGTGGGGTCGATATAATGTCATCAAACTACCGACCGGGCTAAACAAAATTATATTATTGATCCAATTTTAAATAAAAAATTAAAAAAATACATATAGTTAGTTGGATTTGAAATATCGGGCTAAAATAAAAAATATTATTGATCCTGATAAAAAACATTATATTATTGAACTAGAATATAACAAAATAAAAATTTGAAACAAAATCCGTGGGGTCGATATAATGTTATCAAATTAAAACAAAATAATACATATTATCCATTCGGTCTAAAATAAAATAATAATCATCTCGGGTTAAAATAAAATTAAATAAAAGAGTAAGTATAATTAGCTCGATTTGGTTAATATAACGGGTCTCAAACTAACATAATTTTTTTCCATTAACACATAAAATTTTACTATTGATTCGGGTTTAAACATATTAAACTAACATAAACCTGAATATAGTTAGTTGAATGTGGTCGGTTAACAGACTAATAACAATTCATATACTTTTGATCTCAGCTAAAATTTACCTTTTAATTAAATATAATACTTTCGTAAACGCACCTATAAATATCAATAAAAATATAAATTTCAATCATTACATTATTTATTAAAACTGTAGTATAACTAACTTATACACGTATGTGTATATTAATAAGTATTATCAAATCATATTATTAAAATTTCAAATAAATAAGTTTCATAATTTAAAATTTTTACTTCAAATTAATTTCAAAAAATATTATGTAATATTAAAAATAATCCGTGCATCGCACGAGTTTTTGGCTAGTATTAATTATGCACGGAGTATAAAATTATTTCATTAGTAAAATAATTATTAAAGACCTATGAAATTAGATAAAAAAATATAAAATGACCTGTCATTGATGTCGTGGTATTATGCAAGGTGATTTTATTATGAATGTATTGTATTTGTAAATAAATAACCAATCGTTATATAACTAGTAGAAGTAAATATTTTTCTTAACTAATCCGAGACATTTAACTTTTTTTTATAATAAAAAAGTTGTTAATAAATTTTGGTAAACCAAGTGAACTTATATTTTTTTTTCAATTTCCAACGTATTTTGGTGAATTTAATTACTTTGTACTCTGGATACTAACATTTATTGTTGAGAACCCAGTCGAGTCGAGTTTTGATCCAATATAGCCAAACTTTATTTATTTCCTGATGAACCGAGCCGAACCGAGCCGAACCAAGCTGAGCTTTTTTATCAAACAAAAATTGTGTTCGAGCTCGAGTTCATTAACTAACGAGCCGAACACGAGTTTGTTCGCGAACATAAACGAGCCGAGCCGAGCTGAGTCGAGCCGATTTGACTGTAAAAATAACTTAACAAATAAAAATATTTTTCTTGAAACTTTGGTTATATTACTAAAATATATATATATCTTGACATTCATACGGTTGGATCGATGAAAAATATTTTTTAAAAATTTCGAAATAACAATTAAAGACTAAAAATATTCAGGATATATTATAATTTTTTGAAGTTTTAACGAGCGAGCTCGAGCCAAACAACCCAAAACTCGGCTCGTGCTCGTTTGGCTTAACGAACACATTTATCTGTTCGACTTCGAGTTCGAGCTTGAGTTTGTTAACGACGCGATCCGAATTACCGGGCCGAGCTCGAGCTTATTCACGAATCGCTCTGAATCGAACGAGCTCTTATCGAGCCGAGTTAGAGTTCGCGAACCACTCTGTTCGTTAACAGGACCTGCTAAATGTGTCAAAGTATCTGATAGACTTGATAGGATTGCAACAAACATGCACGATCGAATTTATACCTAATCAAACTTGAAAAACATATTACCAAAGCCAACACTAACAAACGCATTTTGAACCCAACTCGTGGAATAAGATATTAATAAATCTTTTTTTTTCCTCCCAACCACCGTTGCTAGTCGCGACTTGCGAGATATGCTTTTCATTTATATATTGTTATGTTTTCTAAAGGCAAGTAGATCACCCCTCTCTTGTTTGTAGTATAATTATTAAAATGCATGATTGAATGACCTAGCCAACACACAGTGAAATATAGTTGTTCCAAACTTGTATAAATACTGGCCTTATTCTCCATCTTCAATCATTCAAAAACCAGCTTACACAAGCAGCAAAACAAACTCTTACCACCCGAAAATGACATCAGAACTCATAGCTAGCCACCGTGAGAACGCCATCATAGTCACTGATGTTGAAGCGATCAAGCAAAAAGCAGCCGAGCTTACGAACAATTGTGGGCTCCCAATAGGGCTAATCCCACTGGGAGAAGTCTCGGAGATTGGCCACAACCCTACCACCGGATTCTTCTGGACCCTTAGGCGCAATAAGTTGGAACACTTGAATAAAAAGATTGGCAAGAAGACTACATTCGATACGGAAGTGACAGCATTTTTGGAGGAAAGGCGGATGAGGAAGGTTACTGGCGTCAAGTCCAAGGAGCTTATGCTTTGGGTTTCCATTACTGATATCCGCATTGACGATCCTGCCTCTGGAAAGATTATCTTCACTGCTACCGCTGGAATCACTAAGACTTTTCCCGTCTCGGCTTTCGAAGACTAAGAGTACTGAAGGTGGCTGTGCCTGTCAATTTTTACATGTTTTAAGAATGCTCTACATCAGAAATTTCTCGGTGACCCAGTTTCCAGTAGTTGTTAGAGACTTGAATAAAATATCTCGTATTATCTTTGTATTTTCCTGTTGAATTGTATTTTATATCTCTCATCAAATTTAACCAATGTTATTTCATGGAAACTTGATAAAATATTTGTTTACATTTTATGTATTAGATTAAATTCAAAAGCATTGGCTTTTAGACAACCCATGTCCCAGAGTCAAGCAGCTTTTACAAGTAGGTTGGATATTTAATAGATCTATTCTTCTGCTTTTAAACAAAATACGTATATACCTTGGAGCCTAAACTTGAAGAGCCGGTTATAGTTGCTGTCAAACAACTATACAACCATGTGAATATCTTTTTTTACTTGTTTGTTGAGAAAGCAAACTACAAAAACTCCAGCAAACCAATCTCAAACGTTCAAATAACCCTTTTGTGCAGAAATTTTCAATCCGATAGTGACGTGTTTTTATTGATGTTTATTTTGAGGGACAATATCCATTTTATATTC
This sequence comes from Apium graveolens, assembly GCF_009905375.1. Classification (NCBI taxonomy): domain Eukaryota; kingdom Viridiplantae; phylum Streptophyta; class Magnoliopsida; order Apiales; family Apiaceae; genus Apium; species Apium graveolens. The sequence goes on along the minus strand of NC_133654.1, from coordinate 59,137,456 downwards.
TTTCATTGTAAGACTTAGCCCGATTATATCGAATGACAAAGGTCTGAAATTCGATATGATATAAGTAATCAGATTAAATGAGTCTGTGTTAGTAATCGAAAGAGACAGACTCTTATACAAATTAAACAGTCTCAATATATTATAGAATGTAAATTGCCGAACAATGTAGAGCAATATAAAAAAATAAATCAAATACAGAACAAGAGTTTTAGCTTGGCTCGACCTGCGACCCCTAAAATTAATGGATGACCTACATCCAAGTCCCATGTCAACTAGTACAGAAAGTCCATTATAATCTAATTATAAATAACTTACAAATGTTCTTGATTACAAATACAAACATAGCACTACAAGAAAACAGGGTAAAATCGATCGGAAATAACCGACCGACGTCGATTTGGTCACCTTAAGACCGACCGACGTCAGTGGTCGGTTATATGCCAACTAAACGACACCATATCGATGACGTGACACACATAAAACCGACCGGACACTTGTGGTCGGTTTTACTGAAAAAAAACGACACCGTTTTGCTGATGTGTCACTTTTAAAACCGACCACCTACATGTGGTCGGTTATATCCACAAATTCTGCAGGTTAAAACCGACCATATGGTGGTCGGTTTTGTAGAATAATAAAAAATTAATTTAAAGTACAAAAAAAAGTACTCGTTACAGAGAAAACGGTGTCGTTTTATTCTTCTGCCTAACCGACCACTGACGGTCGGTTTTAACCTATTTTTTTTAATTTTTTTGTTATATCCCTCATTTCTTGATTTTGGGCAAAAAATTAAAAAAACAGAGGATTGAAGTGGAGGAGTTTCAGAAAATTGTAAGTTATTTCCATATTTTGTAATAATGTGTGTGTGTGTGTTTATGTTGGTGGTGTATGTATTAAATGTTGTCGTATGTATTTAATGTTTTTATTTTTTATATAATGTTTGTTGTGAGAATTGAAATTTGGTAGTAGATAATTTGTAAGTTAGTTTCATTTATTGTAATTATAGTGTGTGTGTTTGTGTGTTTTATGAAATACATGAATAAATATGAGATTAATGATAAATTATTTCTTAAATATGTTTTTTTTAATTTTAAAAAATATTATTGTAGATGGAAACCATTGATCGAAGTTGGATTGGTAATCAATTGCAAAGCGATAAAATTTCATTGACCCCGGAATATAGAATTGGTGTAGAAATTTTTTTAAAATTTGCTAGCGAAAATGGAATGGAAGATGGTACAATGAAGTGTCCGTGTAAACGTTGTAAAAATTTGAATTGGTTAAAGATTGATGATGTTAGATTTCATTTGCTCGCTAAAGGAATGCTTGAGGGTTATACTGTGTGGACGTCGCACGGAGAAAAAATAGGAAGAAAACGTAGTCAAACATCACATCACCGTTATTGTGTTCGGGAACCTTCGAGAGTAGAAAAACCGGTAGATTTGAATGCGATGTTACATGATTTAGCCGGTGAAAATTATCAATTTTATGAAACTATGGATACGGGGACTATGAATGTAGAAGAAGCTCCAAATGATAGTGCTAAAAAATTGTACGAGGTTATTGTTGAAAATGGAGCACCTATTTATCCCGGCAATACAAAGTACACAAGATTAAGCTTTACCACCAAATTATTGGAATTCAAAAATAACTCGCATTGTAGTAATAAAGCTTTTGATAGTTTGCTTAAACTTCTTACAGATGTGTTACCAAAAAAACATACATTACCCGAAAGTTATTATGCAATGAAAAAAATATGAAAGATTTGAGGGTTGAATATGAAATAATTGATATATGTGAGAATGATTGTATGTTATTTTATGGAGATGACAAGGATAAAGTTGTGTGTGATATATGTGGTGAAGATCGTTATTGGGATGTTTCTAGGAAAGATGGTAAAAAAATAGCAAAAAAAATCTTAAGACACTTTCCTTTGATCCCTCGATTACAACGCTTATATATGTCGGGAAATACATCTGATCACATGAGATGGTAACAAAATAGAGATGTGAAAGATGGAGAAATAAGTCATCCCGCGGATGGAGAAGAGTGGAAAAATTTTGACCGTCGGTATCCTTCATTTGCTCAAGAGATTCGTAACATAAGGCTTGGTCTTGCGACCGATGGTTTTAACCCTTTTGGCCCCACCGGGAAAAAAATATATAGTGTGTGGCCCGTGGTGATAGTTGTCTATAATCTTCCACCATCGATGTGTATGAAAAAGCCTTATATGTTCATGACCGATATAGTTCCGGGTCCAAATAGTATTGGAAAAGATATTAACGTTTGTCTAAGGCCTCTCATTGATGAATTGAAGATATTGTGGAATAACGGGGTGAAGACATACGACCAATCTTTGAAACAAAATTTTACAATGAGAGCGGCTATTATGTGGACAATTAGTGACTATCCCGCTATGAGTATGATAAGTGGGTGGTCGGGCAAAGGAAAGATGGGATGTCAAGTGTGTCTTGGAAGCGTGCAAGGGTTTCAATTAAAATATTGTGGAAAATGTAGTTTCTATGGTACGAACCGAATATTCCTTGAATCAAATGATCCACTCCGTCAAAAAAGTAATTTGTTTGATAACGAAGAAAGAAGATTATTTCGTGGTCGTTTGTCCGGTGAGGGTGTTAAGGAATTGCTTGATGGTTTAGTTTTTCCACCACCCGGAAAGACTAATTCGAAGGCAATGAGTGTCGGATACGGGGAAGAGCATCATTGGACTCATGTCCCAATCTTTTACGAACTCCCTTATTGGTTATCACATAGTTTACGATATTCAATTGACATCATGCATACGGAAAAAAATGTTTTTGAAAACATTTTTTTTACTATTGTCAATGCGGAAAAGTCAAAAGATCATAAAAAAGTAAGAGCGGATTGCAAGCATTTTGGGGTGTTACCACATTTGTGGATCGATCAGAAAGGAAAGTCACCTAAAGAACCTTATTCCCTTACTAGAAAACAACGTAAAATTTTATGTGAATGGATTAGTTCACTAAAACTTCTGGATGGTTATTCCTCAAATATATCACGTTGTTGCAATGTTGAGGAGTGTACATTTTATGGATTCAAATCGCACGATTGTCACATTTTTCTTCAAAAATTATTGCCTCTCGCAATTCGTGAACTTCTACCGGCGCCTATTGTCGATGCAATCACGACAATTTCTAACTTTTTCCAAGATTTATGTTTATCTGTGGTTATAAAAACCGACTTGGAAATAATGGAAAAATCGGTTATCAAAGCGTTGTGTTTGTTGGAAACGATTTTTCCTCAAAGTTGGTTTGATTCGATGGAACATTTGGTTGTACATTTAGCCGAAGAAATTAGACTTGCTGGACCTGCTTATTGGCATTGGATGTATCCGATTGAACATTTTTTGGGCAAATTAAAAAAAAAGTCAGTAATAAAGCAAGGGTTGAGGGGTCAATTGCCGAACGATATATGGAGGAGGAGATTCTTAATATTTGTTCTTTTTATTTTACCTCTGACACGATCCATAATAAGGTACGTCGTAACGAGGTTTTGTTTGATGTGTAAAATTCCGAGAATTTAGAAGTGTTCAAATATCCAATTCAATCTCTTGGAAAGGAAGGAACTCGATACATAAGTGATGATGAACGAGAGTTAGCGGAAGAATATGTACTTTTAAACTCTCCTGAAGTTCAACCTTATCTAAGGTACCAAAATCTTACTTTAAAAAATATGCGTAATAATTTTTGTTAATGACACATGCATGATCTTACTTTATATTTTAGGAAGTACCAAGATCGTGTTATGCAACAACGCCCGGAAACAACACCTCAAGATTTAGATCTAGGGATGGCAAATTAATCCGATCCGATGGATATCTGATCCGAAATCCGAAATTTTGGATATACCGAACCCGAAGTTTTGGATTTGGATTTGGATTTGGATTTCAACTATACCGAACCGATACCTGATCCGAAATCCGAAATCCAATCCAAACCCGAAACCCGATTAAAACCCGACACATGTATTATAGATTATATGTAATATTTTAGATTTAATACATATAATTTAGAATTATTATTGTATTATTTGAGTACTAGTAGACTATTATCAAGATTGTCGACACTTATTTAGTGAATTATAACTTTATATTTCAAAATCAGCTTTTATTATGTAAGATGTACTTTGTATATATTTATAAAACAAATCTAATTTATGATGAAATACTAAATATTATGTTATCAACATATCTTAGATATTACTCAGCATGTCAACCTGTAATATAATGTGTTTAACTACTTATTAGTTAATGTATTTTTATTTTAGCTATCATATAAATGTAATTAATAGTGTTTGTATATATAAATAATATTAAATTTGACTACATTATTCGTAATTTTGGATATCCGAAAAATACCTGATCCGATCCGAAACCCGACGGATTTGGATTTGGATAACCCGAAAATATTTGGATTTAGATTTGGATTTTACAATACCCGATCCGAACCCGACCCGTTGCCATCCCTATTTAGATCGTATTGTCAAAAGTCAATTTAAAACTTGGTTTAAACAAAAGGTATTTATCTATTTTTAATTTCCATAATTTTTTTTAAATTCTTATAATTACAATGTCTCATCGATTTGAATTATTTTTAGGTTGATAAAGATGAGGTGGAAGGACCTCGTTTTAGGGACTTACTTGAAGGGTCGGTATTAAAAGTTATGACTTTTGAGACTTGTCAAGTTAATGGATATAAATTTTCAACAAAATCTGCATCCAGTTCTGGTATTATTGTTAAAGGAAATTTACACGGAAATAATCTTGATTATTATGGTCAACTACAAGAAATTATTAGACTTATTTATCAAGGATGCAATCATGTATATTTGTTCAAATGTATATGGTTTGATAGTTTTGGTAATGGTGTGAGGATTGATAAGAATCGTGTGATTACAATTGATATGACTTCAAGATTGAATTCAAATGAGATTTTTATTTTAGCTAGTCAAGCCTCACAAGTATATTATGCTCCTAGTGTATTGGATCCAAAAGCGAAAATATATACGGTGGTCAAATCTAAAAGTCGCCCAATTGATGAATCTATCGTTGCGCAAAATGATAGAGAGGACGCTTTTCAGGAAGATAGATCTAATGCATTGACCTCGTTTTCGCTCTTTGTCGATTTTGCACAATATGGACAAATACCGTTTATTCGGCGTGCAGAAGAAGAAGAAGACGAAGAAGATGAAGAAGATGATTTGAAGGATGACGAAGATGAAAATGAAGGAGAAGAAGGAATAAGTGAAGGTGACAATGAGGATGATGATGATGATGACGAAGATGATGATGGTTTTGACGATTTTGAATAATGTCATTTGTATTTTAAAGATGATTTTTAGTAAATTTTGTAATGATTAGGATACTTTATTTATAAGTTATAGTAAATTTTTAATGGGTGTGTGAATTTTTGGTTTTAATGCTAAGTTTTTATGCGTTTACGACCGGTTAGGGCCAAAAAATCATAATATTTGAACGTAATATTTCCCAGAAAACCGACCGTCTCCTTGACTAAAACCGACCACCTTCATGATAAAAACGACCGTCTCCTTAAATGGGTGGTCGGTTTTAAGGTGGTCGGTTATAAGAATTAAACTGGCTTCTGAAATAAAATCGACAACTTTGCACATTTGACCTCGGTCGGTTTTAGCAGTCTTGGTCAAAGTACATTTTTAATACTTATTTTCAACGATCGAACCGTACGGATGTTAACTTCATTTCAAAATATGCTTATGCACAAAAAATTAGCACTTTTGAACGACTACCATTACGTTTTTATAAGTAAATTAACAAATTTAATTAAAAATTAAAAAAAATGAATTCGATGTGAAAAGTATAATTTTAAAAGGTATATTTAACGATCGAATCATACGGATGTTAAATGTATGTCAAAATATGCTTATGCACAAAAAAAAGCACATTTTAACGAGTACCATTACGTTTTTATAAATAAATTAGCAAATTTAATTAAAAATTAAAAAAAATGAAAAATATAAAATATACATGATCGAACCGTATGGATGGACTGACGCGGTGAAAACGAACAAATGTACCAAAAATTAGGCTATTTAAAAAATATTATAATCAAAATCATATGGAATATAATTATTTCAGTAAGTATGTCGCATTCTGTAGACAGGATATGTAATAACCCCAATTTTTGGAAAAATTTTGAAACCCTTATGAATAGTGTTTTTGCTGAATGAGAAAACTTTTCATGCCACACTAGGTAGGGGTTCTTTTATGGATATTCTGAGATTTTATTGGCACTCTATATGACATATAAGTGTATGTAAAGATCGTCAGAATCCAATTCCGAACACTTTGATTTTTCCCGGAAATCCACTAGATACGAAAAGAATTGAGTATAAGGTAACAGGATAAAAAGGATTTAAATTAAAGGATTATAAGAGAGGATCATAAAAGGAATATAATGTATTGAGAAAGGTTAAGGGAACCCAGGTAATAAGATCCCGGATATGATCTCTCAAACGATAAACGAGAACGAAAGATAAGCGAACCGTAAAACAAATAAGTGACCAAGAGACAAGCTTGTACAAGAAGCCAAGGATTGTGACATCATCAAATCACAAGGTGTGGACAAGTGGAAGCATTATGACATGTGCAAGGTGACATAAGCATGACAAAAGGGAAGGAATTGTTGGATGATTGTAAACCACACAAAGTTCAAGGTTAGAAAGGTAATTAACCAAAAATAAAACCAAAACAACCTAGCTAGCCAAAACAAATCAAAGCAAACACAAAATTTTTCATTTCTTCAATATTGCTCTCGGCTTTTTCTTCTTTTCAAAGGAAGAAAAATCAAAAATCAAGTTCCAAGCATTGTTAAATCACAAGGTAATTATCTAAGGTTCCTTGTACATAGATATGGATGTCCTATAAGTTTAAGCTTCTAATTCCTTCACAATCTCTTCCATTAATTCAAGGAAGAAGATGGTGAATAGTAACTTTCAAAAAATAACTTTAGTTTTCTTGAATTTTTATGAAAGTTTAAGGTTATACAAGCAAGGATCAAGGTTCTTTAGGCATTCAAAGCTCTTGTGTTGTGTTAAGAAGCTTCAAGGAAGGTATAATCTCTTAACCAAGCTTTGTTATTGAATGTTAAGAGCATAATATGAGTGTTATAGTTCATGAGAGGCTTGATGGTTGTGTATGTAGAGATTAGTTGGTTTTGGGATGTTTTTGGAGTTGTAAATCTTGGTTGTTGATTAATGAACTTAAGTGTAGTTTAAATTCATGATAAAGAATAGTATAAATTGTTAATGTTGAGTTGTTGGGGCTGTTATGATAAAGTATGGATGGAGTTTTGATTGGGTTGTGATTGTGGGTTGATTGGTGATGGTTTGGTGTTGAATTGGAATGGTATAAAATTGGGAAATCGCGTAAACATAGCCGTCGTAATGTCCGATTTACTTTAGACTGCTTTTGTTCATAACATTAGGACCCGAGAACTCTCTGCTAGGTTTTGACCATTTCCATTTTTAGATAGTTCATGTTACGAGCTTCGTTTTGATATGTGGTTCGTTTGATTCCGATGTACGGTTTAGGAGAAACGGCCGTTTTAAGTAACGACGTTTCGCGAACGAATCATTACCCCTCGCCATACTTCAAAACATAGGTTAGAGACCTTAAAAGACTAATTGAAGTATGAAACAATTATGTTAAGTGTGTTATGCAGTTGGTAAGACACTCGCGAAAGAATCGCCTTAAAACCCTTAATGGTTAATTTATTAAAAATGGTGGAGCCGAGAGTACTCGAGCGACTTAAGTGAATCGTTAAGCGCGAAAGCGAATGTTAGGACTCTAAATGGTTAAAGTCTAGTTTCTTAAGCGACCGGGGTTTAATTCTGACTTATGTTGTTGTTCATAGGTTATCGGACCCACTCTAAGCTTAAGTCTATCCGGGAGCACTCAGGCAAGTTTTCTACCCGTTATACTGTTGTTGTGATGTATATGTGTATATGCATGATCTTGTGATAAATGCATATTTGTTATTAGCAAATTCTTACGATATATTGTAGCATGTGATATGGTATATATGCATGCCTGTTTCATATTCTTGATTTATATATCTGTTGGTTTAAATGCTTATAGTTGCATAATACCTATGCTAGCGATAAGCGGTATTTGAGTTTACCCTTAGTATAGGGGATAAAAAGGTGAACTTTTTCTAAAACCGGGAGGCGAGGCTCCCGAGTATAATATATATATTTATATATATATTGATATAGTTTTTAAAACTATTAATCGAATAAGGTTTATTCGATAACTTTTATTTTATTATTTGAATATTATTTTGAATATTCATTCGAGGACTTATGACTCCTTTTATTTTATTATTTAAATATTATTTGAATATTCATTCGAGGGCTTATGACTCTTTTATATTATTTAATGAATATTATTTATAATATTCATTCGAGGTATAATGACTCCGCTTGTTATTTAATAATATTCTTTATTTTATTAAAGAATAATGTTTCGATAATCAAACTTATTTTCGATTATTTAAATAAAGATAGTACTTTCGTATAAGTATATCTTTGAATATTTAATACTCATTTCAAGTATAAGTCTTACAACTTCTACTTCAATTATTTGTATAAAGATTATTCTTTATGGGAATATTATTTAAATAATAATATTCAGATATTTTCTAAATATATTGGGACTGATTTACTTGATTAAATCAGCATTACTCCAAACACTCTTTAAAGTGTTTTCGAGTCTTCAAAATGATTTTTAAAAGTTAGAGCGGATCCCAAAACTCATTTTTATATTTAAGATCTTCCTTTTAAAGGGGATTTAAATACTCATTCAAAACCTGAGGGATCCGGCTCAGTGGTGTATTTTACATTCGCAACGAGGTTGCTGTTTTGAGAAAACATCTTGATTACTTGCCCATCGTTCAGGAAGAAAGTTCATCTATTTGAGTCGGGATAAGCAACATGGGCTCAGTGGGCGTCCATGAAAGTGTAAGTGGCTCAGTGGGAGTCCATCAAATGCGTAAGTGGCTGAGTGGCAGTCCAGCATAAGGTCCTATTGCGGCCAGGGTGATGACTAGTGGGGAATTCGTCCATCTACTAGTAGAAAAGGTTACTTATTGGTATCTTTGCCTGATCAGCAAGATATCAGGTTTATGCCAAGGTTTTCTCCTTTCCAAATTCATTGGATATTGCAACTCTGTTTATAATTTTCATAACAGAGGTTTTCAAGGAGTGTATGAAATGTATATATATAGGTGTATATATATCAGGATTTAATGAAGTATCTCATAACTTCATTATTTATAATGATATTCAAAGATTGAATCTATTCAAATCTTGTCTTGTAGTCTCATCTATGTGATGAACTTTTGAACTGATTATAACTTGAACGGTGGTAGTTCAAGTAATATTTGGAAAAGATATAAGTATATTGGGGTATCTTGTAACTTCATATTTTCAACTTATATCTAGTTAATGATTATCTTATGCATATCAAAGATTTTCAGAAAAACGTTGAGACAAGGGTAGATATATGAGATCACCTTGCAACGATATTTTTATACAGTTATAAACTGGAACTCTGTGTATATTATGCATGGAAGAGGACTTCCAAGATTTTGAAAAGTATATATGTATATATACTGAATATTTTGCGACTTCATCGCATTAAGATATCAAACTTGGTTCATTTCTTTTGACCAAGACTTTCATGAGTACTATGAGAAGGCTCATATATTGTTAATCATTATACATATTATTTTGGTGGGCTTGCTGCTCACCCTTGCTTTCTTCTTTCATCACACAACAACAGATAGAAAAGATGAACAGGACCAAGCTCCCGATTCGCAAGCGGTTAGAAAACATTCCGCAGTCTTCTGGAAGCGTTGATGCCGCCGTAGCTGAGGTAGGAGCTACCAATAGGCTAGGTTTTCAACTATTGATGAACCAGACTTATGTATAATATGAATTGTAATAATGGCAAGGAATATGTAAATTTATTCAGAACCTTTTTAAGGTGTAACGGTTTATAATTGTGGAATATAAGGACTTGTGTTATTTTTGAGTGTTCATCTCTGAGACTATAACTTGTGGTGTGTGTGTTTATTGTGGGGTCACAGTACAGAGTAGTTGATTATTTATTAAGATTGGGTGTTATTAAGGGAAATGGAACTCGTGACAACCCGGATCCTCGACCCCGGATTTGATGGTGTTACAGAAGTGGTATCAGAGCTAAGCGTTATAAACCTCAGAGATGATGTGATGTTAAGATAATAAGTTCACTAAGATAATAAGAACTCTTGCCAAGTTCATAGTCGGGATACCTAACGTAGTACTGACAGTTAAAACCCTTATGAGAACCCTTATAAATATCGTGATAGAAGCATAGTTCGTTATCGTATATAGTAGTGGGACTCCGAACCCTGAGGTTGAGGAGCAACAGCGCGATGATGTTTTATTACTGATTGGGGATCGGATTGTGGATCCAATGGAACACCCTAATGAGGGACCGGATGATATTAATATTGAGGATGTAGCGGTTGAGGATGTGGTCCTAGAAGGGATAGTTGCTGAGGAGGATCCCATGGAGAATCCTGACAAGAATGAATAAAGGACCACTGATGAATTGATGACCATGGTTAGGTCGACTACCAAAGGTAGGATTGGTCGGTCACTACCAGAGGTTCGTTCAAGTTCCTAAGGATAGTAGCCCCTTTAACGCGGCTTACTCGTAAGACAGAGAAGTTCGAATGGACAGAGAAATACGAGAACAACTTTTAAGAACTGAAGCAAAGATTGGTGATGGCCCCTATGTTGGCATTGCCGGATGGAAAAAGGAGATTTTGTGGTTTGTATTGACGCTTCGCATAAGGAATTAGGGTGCTCTTATACAGCACAACAAGGTACTCGTGTACGCGTCAAGAAAATTAAGGGAATATAAAATTCGATATCCCCACCTATGAGCTTGGGCTCATGGTAATAGTTTTGCCCTAAAGATTGGAGGCACTACTTGTATGGAGAGAAGTGCGAGAATTACCTAAGCCATAAGTGCTCTAGTACATTTTCACGCAGAAAAGAGCTCAACATGCGCCAAATGAGGTGGTTAGAGCTAATCAAGAATATTGATTGGGAGATTCTTTATCATTCAGGGAAAGCCAATGTGGTGGCTGATGCCCTTAGTAAAAAGGAGAGACTCAAGATGATCATGTCTTTGAGAGAGTTTATAAGAGATTTTGAGAAAATGGAAATAGAAGTGAAGGTAACCGGAGCCGGTACCGAAAAGATGTTTGAGATTGCAATACAGTCCGAATTATCGGAAGAGAACATATTATGCCAGAAAAAGTGATGAATGAAGGCAGAGAGCTAACAATTAGATAAAAGATTAATAACGAGAAAGATGATAAGGGAATAATGAGGTATTCCTACAGAAATTGGGTTCCAAATGTTCAAGAGCTTAAAGATGAGATCTTAGATGAAAGCTAGTTTGAGGAATAAGATTTAGGGCAAACCCTGAATGTGATAGTCAGGGAGGATGCCATCAAGATAGAAGGAACCCATAACATAATAAATTGGAAAATGAGGATTTTAACGTATAAGATAACCCCAAGTATGGGAGAAGGATGAAACATTTCATACTAAGGAAACAGAAAGACGAGTAAGGAAAGGAGACCCGAGACGGTACTCCTATACAGCAATTCATGGACCTGTCTAAAAAGAACTTAGACTACTATCCCCAACCACCACCTTGAGGAAACAATGTAGTGAGAAATTCTTTCAGGGCCTTTAAGTCGCTAAGCCCTTAGAGTTCCAAGGAACAAGCTGAACCAGTCGAGGCAAGAACCTCGCTAAAGGAAATATAGGAATCATTGGAGATTTTAAATGATTGACGAATCACAAAAGACTGTTTTTGTCACTTACCCTCCTAAGAGAGAGACCACTCGCTGGTGAAAGGCCAAGGAAGGCACGGAGCAAGAGATTATAATAAACTGATTTAAGTTTAGTCAATTGTTTTCGGGAAAGTAATTCCCAAAGATAAGGAGATAGTGTAAAAGCTTTGGAGCTAGAACAAAAGCGGATAAGTATGATGAATTGTGAATCTAAGTTGTAAAAGTTGTCAAGATTCGTTCTAAGGGCACGAATCCAGAATGACGGGATGTTTGAAATCAATGCTTATGTCGTGTTGGTTCATGAATTAAGGAAAATAAAAAGAAACTGAAGTGGAAAGGAATATAAAGGCAATAGAGTTTGAGGAATGATAAGGGAGTTGGGTATGAGGAAACCCTAAAGACTCGTAGCAATAGAAATAGAAAAGTATGTAATCGTCAGGATGAGGGTGATTCACCATGAGTTAAAGTTGATGATTGAAGGAATAAGAGATACACATATTTTATCCCCTGTAAGTTGGGAGGATTTGAGGAAACCTTGAAATAGTTCGAAGGATAAATAATGAGACGCGGATAGATTGAGGAGACAAGGAAGTAAGAAATTAGGAAAATTGGATGAAGGAAGTGACCTTCAAGAATGTGAAGTGTAAGACCGGTGGCTTGATACCCAGAAAGGGAGACGCCAGGTATGAAAGATATCCCAACATTGAGGTGACTGTTGAGGTAAACAACAAAAGTAAATAAGGAATTATTAAGAAGAGGTTCACGTTGAACACGACCAATATCTTGCAGAACATCCTTGTTATCGTTATCAAATTAGGCAAGACAAGCGGATAACCGTTGTTATCTTTTGGAGGCCATATATATTGACCTCATTTGGAATACAGATGTTATTGTAAAATTAGGCATATACTATCGAGGTAGGATTGATCGAATAAGACACCCTCATCAGGGATATATGACTTGATTTATCCATGGAAGGATGCATGTACCTTTTAAAGGTGGAATTAAGGATAGAACATCGGGAACTTAAAATGAATCCTCGGGGAATGTATAAAGGTTGGAATTTCACCCTTAATAGGGATAGTGTGAGTTTTGACAGTATGAATTGGAAAGGATTAAGGTAATAACAACCTTTAAGAATCAGTGGAGAAATTTTTCAGAAGTATATAGACAATGATTCTGGTATTAATAAATGGTATCTTGATATGCCCTGTATCTAGAGAATACAGGAGGAACGATTCGAGGATAACCTTAGAGGTTTTAAAAGGAGAAAGGTAATATTCAAAATTCTCAAGAATAAAAATGTTGATAAAGGAAATATGACGTAATTATAATGATGCCAAGTGGGGCACATGTTAAACCACGAGAAAGTATGGATCGAACCAGTAAAGGTCGAAATTGTTCAGGGAAATTAGGACCTAAGATTAAAGATGTTCTAAGTATGATTGGGAGTCAGTCGTGACAGTGATTAACCTCTAAAGACTGAGGCAATAACTTATGGAAAAATGGTGATTTTTTTTTCTTTCTTTCTCACCAGGACTTAAGAAAAGAATTTTCATATAAACAGTGATTAAAATGAGGTAGAAAATTTAGTGAAGGTGGTTAAAATGACATTGATTGTAAGGAAATATTACTATCAAGAAAGGCCAAAGAGGTGGCCGACACTTTAAGTGTAAGAGGATAATTATAGGTGCTCGTGCCAGAAGAATACAGTGATGATGGTTAAAGCCGTGAAGGTTGTATTATGGTTTGGAAGATTGACATTCCTTCTGATGACTGTGCAATACCCAACCGTAATAGTAGTTGGTAAAGGTTTAATTCGTGTAATCTCCATGAGCGGGCTATCTATCTTAGAAGGTCCTATCTTGAGAATGATCCAGGACCATGTTTCAAAAAGGACTAAACAAATATTGGAGTTAAGTCTTCTATTGAAGGCATATGGTTAATAATGGTATTAACCTGCTATCGTTCTTTTTATTGAAACTCTTCTACAATTTTATCTGCTTCATGTCATATGTACGTCAAGTTCAGGAGTGTTCTTCCTGAATCATGAACGGTGATCATGTTACCTCCTTAGAAGAATTCGATACGATATGTATGGACTCTGTATGGTTAGAAATTAAGATTTCATGGAAAATGAATGACGACAGTAAGTCAGTGGTGGACCATAGTAGTGCAGCAATGATTCTGCGAGTAATGAGTCGATTACAACCATGAGAGTTGTATTGGAATGGATGTTGAGATTAAGTACCACTAATCGGGTCGTGGTGATGTATAAGTTATCATTGAATAGACTAATTAAGTAGATTATTTACCTATTGAATATTTATTCCCTCTTATGAAAAGAGAGTCATATTACTATATGAGGAAGGTTGCGGTGCAAGCATAGGATTCTAGTAACGATGATGTCTAGAATGAGATCCCAGATTCGATTTTCGATGTCGAGGGAGTTTCAAAGGTGATTGTGTATAAGCTCGAGGAAGAGCATGGGTCCATAGAATGATGGGCGGAATAGCAAAAATATTTAAGCATGTGAAATGCGATGCGATAATACTTGATGTTGATATATATACGTATATGATTTGTTCTCCTATGACAAACCTCTATAGTTCAGAGGTAGATTCCAAGCCATATATTTTGTGGCAGTATATTTTATATATATACAATTCTCTTCAGTTCGTTCTTTTCTCTCCTTTTCATTTCATATAAGCTGAGAAGAACAACCCTTCCAGAAGGGGAGGTATTGCCGAATGACTATCTATCTGTGTGATAGAAGCCTAGTAGGATACCATCTATTGTTTAATTGCTTGTCAAGTACTAAAGGCTGGCCATCTTCTGTACTAACTATGCGATATAACAAGTGTTCATGATCATAGTGATCTCTCAATAAATTCTTTTACTTCTATATGAAGGATTAAGCTTTCGAAGATGGAAACAGCTGAAAAAGGAGTAATAAAGTTGTGGTAGGATTCGGAATGGAAACACATTCGTGATACTAAGGTTGGCGTGGTTATTAAAAGGTTATAGAACGCTAACGAGCAAAAGTATAACCAGTAGAATATTAGGAACGGAAGGTAGTAGCAATTACGAACTAGAAAAGAACGGGTATTGAGAAGCAAAAGCTCTAATGCTAAAAGCTATAATGAGAGTCTTTGCAATAGACTTGAAAGAAATTGGAATGATCACTTAACACAGATTGAGTTTTCTTACGACAATAGATCATATGTCAGTATTGAGATATCGCCTTATGAGATCCTTGAGGGAAGACAATGTCGATCTCCCTTATGTTAGGATGAAGTTGTAGAGCGCAAGATGTTCGGACCAGCAGTGGTCCAAAGGACCAAGGATATGATAGATCTAATCAGAGGACGGCTGGTAGTAGCCCAAGATGGACATGATAAGTATGTTGATTTGACATGAAAGGACAAAGAGTATGAAATAGGGGACCTAGTAATGTTATAGGTATCCCTTGGAAAGGATTGATGAGGTTCGGAAAGAAAGGAAAGCTAAGTCTACAATTTGTTGGACCCTTGGATATATTAAGACGTTTGGGAAGTTAGCATATAAACTAGCCCTACCCCCGAACATGTAGCAAGTCATAACGTGTTTCACGTATCAATGTTAAGGAAGTGTAATTTGGATGCCAGATAAATAGGGTCATATGAGCGCATAGGCATGCGACCAGACATAACCTATAGGGAGCAACCAGAAAGGGTTATAGATCGAAAAGGAACAAGTGCTTAGGAGAAGGGTTATCAAACTTGTCAGAGTTTGATGGAAGAACCACAATGTGGGAAAATTTACTCGAGAGTTAGAAAGTGCAATGTTAAGAAAGTATCCCTATTCATTTTCTATCCGATTCCGGGACGGAATCCTTTTAAGGAGGGGAGACTATAATAACCCCAATTTTTGGAAAATTTTTGAAACCCTTATGAATAGTGTTTTTGCTGAATGAGAAAACTTTTCATGCCACACTAGGTAGGGGTTCTTTTATGGATATTCTGAGATTTTATTGGCACTCTATATGACATATAAGTGTATGTAAAGATCGTCATAATCCAATTCCGAACACTTTGATTTTTCCCGGAAATCCACTAGATACGGAAAGAATTGAGTATAAGGTAACAGGATAAAAAGGATTTAAATTAGAGGATTATAAGAGAGGATCATAAAAGGAATATAATGTATTAAGAAAGGTTAAGGGAACCCAAGTAATAAGATCCCGGATATGATCTCTCAAACGATAAACGAGAACGAAAGATAAGCGAACCGTAAAACAAATAAGTGACCAAGAGACAAGCTTGTACAAGAAGCCAAGGATTGTGACATCATCAAATCACAAGGTGTGGACAAGTGGAAGCATTATGACATGTGCAAGGTGACATAAGCATGACAAAAGGGAAGGAATTGTTGGATGATTGTAAACCACACAAAGTTCAAGGTTAGAAAGGTAATTAACCAAAAACAAAACCAAAACAACCTAGCTAGCCAAAACAAATCAAAGCAAACACAAAATTTTCATTTCTTCAACATTGCTCTCGGCTTTTTCTTCTTTTCAAAGGAAGAAAAATCAAAAATCAAGTTCCAAGCATTGTTAAATCACAAGGTAATTATCTAAGGTTCCTTGTACATAGATATGGATGTCCTATAAGTTTAAGCTTCTAATTCCTTCACAATCTCTTCCATTAATTCAAGTAAGAAGATGGTGAATAGTAACTTTCAAAAAATAACTTTAGTTTTCTTGAATTTTTATGAAAGTTTAAGGTTATACAAGCAAGGATCAAGGTTCTTTAGGCATTCAAAACTCTTGTGTTGTGTTAAGAAGCTTCAAGGAAGGTATAATCTCTTAACCAAGCTTTGTTATTGAATGTTAAGAGCATAATATGAGTGTTATAGTTCATGAGAGGCTTGATGGTTGTGTATGTAGAGATTAGTTGGTTTTGGGATGTTTTTGGAGTTGTAAATCTTGGTTGTTGATTAATGAACTTAAGTGTAGTTTAAATTCATGATAAAGAATAGTATAAATTGTTAATGTTGAGTTGTTGGGGCTGTTATGATAAAGTATGGATGGAGTTTTGATTGGGTTGTGATTGTGGGTTGATTGGTGATGGTTTGGTGTTGAATTGGAATGGTATAAAATTGGGAAATCGCGTAAACATAGTCGTCGTAATGTCCGATTTACTTTAGACTGCTTTTGTTCATAACATGAGGACCCGAGAACTCCCTTCTAGGTTTTGACCATTGCCATGTTTAGATAGTTCATGTTACGAGCTTCGTTTTGATATGTGGTTCGTTTGATTCCAATGTACGGTTTAGGAGAAACGGCCGTTTTAAGTAACGACGTTTCGCGAACGAATCATTACCCCTCGCCTTACTTCGAAACATAGGTTAGAGACCTTAAAGGACTAATTGAAGTATGAAACAATTATGTTAAGTGTGTTAGGCAGTTGGTAAGACACTCGCGAAAGAATCGCCTTAAAAACCTTAATGGTTAATTTATTAAAAATGGTGGAGCCGAGAGTACTCGAGCGACTTAAGTTAATCGTTAAGCACGAAAGCGAACATTAGGACTCTAAATGGTTAAAGTCTAGTTTCTTAAGCGACCGGGGTTTAATTCCGACTTATGTTGTTGTTCATAGGTTATCGGACCCACTCTAAGCTTAATTCTATCCGGGAGCACTCAGCCAAGTTTTCTACCCGTTATACTGTTGTTGTGATGTATATGTGTATATGCATGATCTTGTGATAAATGCATATTTGTTATTAGCAAATTCTTGCGATATATTGTAGCATGTGATATGGTATATATGCATGCCTGTTTCATATTCTTGATTTATATATCTGTTGGTTCAAATGCTTATAGTTGCATAATACCTATGCTAGAGATAAGCGGTATTTGAGTTTACCCTTAGTATAGGGGATAAAAAGGTGAACTTTTTCTAAAACTGGGAGGCGAGGCTCCCGAGTATAATATATATATTTATATATATATATATATTGATATATTTTTAAAACTATTAATCGAATAAGGTTTATTCGATAACTTTTATTTTATTATTTGAATATTATTTTGAATATTAATTCGAGGACTTATGACTCCTTTTATTTTATTATTTGAATATTATTTGAATATTCATTCGAGGGCTTATGACTCTTTTATATTATTTAATGAATATTATTTATAATATTCATTTGATGTATAATGACTCCGCTTGTTATTTAATAATATTCTTTATTTTATTAAAGAATAATGTTTCGATAATCAAACTTATTTTCGATTATTCAAATAAAGATAGTACTTTCGTATAAGTATATCTTTGATTATTTAATACTCATTTCAAGTATAAGTCTTACAACTTCTACTTCAATTATTTGTATAAAGATTATTCTTTATGGGAATATTATTTAAATAATAATATTCAGATATTTTCTAAATATATTGGGACTGATTTACTTCATTAAATCAGCATTACTCCAAACACTCTTTAAAGTATTTTCGAGTCTTCAAAATGATTTTTAAAAGTTAGAGCGGATCCCAAAACTCATTTTTATATTTAAGATCTTCCTTTTAAAGGGGATTTAAATACTCGTTCAAAACCTGAGGGATCCGGCTCAGTGGTGTATTTTACATTCGCAACGAGGTTGCTGTTTTGAGAAAACATCTTGATTACTTGCCCATCGTTCGGGAAGTAAGTTCATCTATTTGAGTCGGCATAAGCAACATGGGCTCAGTGGGCGTCCATGAAAGTGTAAGTGGCTCAGTGGGAGTCCATCAAATGCGTAAGTGGCTGAGTGGCAGTCCAGCATAAGGTCCTATTGCGGCCAGGGTGATGACCAGTGGGGAATTCGTCCATCTACTAGTAGAAAAGGTTACTTATTGATATCTTTGCCTGATCAGCAAGATATCAGGTTTATGCCAAGGTTTTCTCCTTTCCAAATTCATTGGATATTGCAACTCTGTTTATAATTTTCATAATAGAGGTTTTCAAGGAGTGTATGAAATGTATATATATAGGTGTATATATATATCGGGATTTAATGAAGTATCTCGTAACTTCATTATTTATAATGATATTCAAATCTTGTAGTCTCATCTATGTGATGAACTTTTGAACTGATTATAACTTGAACGGTGGTAGTTCAAGTAATATTTGGAAAAGATATAAGTATATTGGGGTATCTTGTAACTTCATATTTTTAACTTATATCTAGTTAATGATTATCTTATGCATATCAAAGATTTTCAGAAAAACGTTGAGACAAGGGTAGATATATGAGATCACCTTGCAACGATATTTTTATACAGTTATAAACTGGAACTCTGTGTATATTATGCATGGAAGAGGACTTCCAAGATTTTGAAAAGTATATATGTATATATACTGAATATTTTGCGACTTCATCGCATTAAGATATCAAACTTGGTTCATTTCTTTTGACCAAGACTTTCATGAGTACTATGAGAAGGCTCATATATTGTTAATCATTATACATATTATTTTGGTGGGCTTGCTGCTCACCCTTGCTTTCTTCTTTCATCACACAACAACAGATAGAAAAGATGAACAGGACCAAGCTTCCGATTCGCAAGTGGTTAGAAAACGTTTCGCAGTCTTCTGGAAGCGTTGATGCCGCCGTAGCTGAGGTAGGAGCTACCAATAGGCTAGGTTTTCAACTATTGATGAACCAGACTTATGTATAATATGAATTGTAATAATGGCAAGGAATATGTAAATTTATTCAGAACCTTTTTAAGGTGTAACGGTTTATAATTGTGGAATATAAGGACTTGTGTTATTTTTGAGTGTTCATCTTTGAGACTATAACTTGTGGTGTGTGTGTTTATTGTGGGGTCACAGTACAGAGTAGTTGATTATTTATTAAAAATGGGTGTTATTAAGGGAAATGGAACTCGTGACAACCTGGATCCCCGACCCCGGATTTGAGGGTGTTACAGGATAAGTTGAACATACCATTCGATACTATAAGTATAATTTTAAAATTTATTTTTAACGATCGAACCGTACGGATGTTAACTTCATGTCAAAATATGTTAATGCACAAAAAATTAGCACATTTGAACGATCACAAATACGTTTTTATAAGAAAATTAGTAATTTTGATTAAAAAAGTGAAATAATTAATAAAAAATAAAAATTATGAAATACACATGATCGAACCGTACGGATGGACCGACGCGGTAAAAACGAGCAAATGTACCAAAAATTAAGTTATTTAAATAATAATATTCATGTTTTTATAAGATTTTTTTAAATTTAGAGGGTTTTTAACCCCTAAACCCTAAACCCTAAAATTAAAAAAAAATTAAAAAATAAAATACTATAAAACCGACCACTTTGGGTCATAACCGACCACCTAAAAAATACGGGTTTTTTTGTGAAAAATTAAAAACCCCGCCTAGAGCAAAATAACACCGTTTTGCATGCTGCACAGGGTTCAAGGTTAAAACCGGCCGACCTGGTGGTCGGTTTTAAGTGCCAGGCGGTCGGTTTTAAGTCTGTTATAAATAAAAAAACGGTTCACTTTTCTTTTCTCTATTTCTTTCTCTATCTCTCTATTTTCTCTCTATCTCTCTCTTACACTCAAAACTTCACTAAAATACTTCGATTCAATGGCATATTCACGAAGGAGCCCCAAATCATCTTTCATTGCCTCCGGTTTCACTCTCGATGTAAGATTTTCTTACGATTAAGATATTTTTTTACTCGATTGCATATATGTGTGTATGTGTATGTATTTTTTGTGTTTATATATATGATTCGAAGTTAATTATATATTTTGTGTTTGTTAAAGTAATATTCTCACATAAATTGATGTGTTTCACTTCAAATCAAACTTCATTAATTTTTCAGTTTTTATGTAAAATTTTGCATGTTAAACATTCGTCGGTTATGTCAATTTGTTTAATATAGGTTAAAGTCATAATTTTTGGGTGTTTCGTCGGTTTGTTTACTCTTTTTAGAGGTATAAATGTATTTTTAGGGTTAATTTTTAGGGGTTTGCTCTCGTTAACACATAAAAGTACTTGAAATAGATAATTCTCACTAAAATTGAATTTCATATGATTTTTCAGTTTTCATGTAAAATTTTGCATGTAAAAGATTCGTCGGTTTTGTCAATTTGTTGAATATATGTATAAGTATAAATTTTAGGGTTTTTGTCGATTTGTTTACGTTTAGGTAGAAGTATAAATGTATTTTTAGGGTTAATTTGTAGGGGTTTGCTCTTGTAAACATGATCCGTACTCGAAAATGGATAAATATTGCACTTTATATGTGAGTTTATAATTTTAATTTGTTGTACATATAGATTAAGTTGATTTAATGGTTTAATTTACGTAATTAAATAATGCTCTAATTAGTTGTGTTTATTTTTATCGTTAATTTATGAAATGGATACGTTTATATGCATTTTATGTGATTTTAAATGCTTTTTTATGTAATGTGATTTACTAATGCAAGTCGTTTCATCGATTTGTTTGTTTTCATATTGGCTAATATATTTTTATTGTTTATTTTAGGATCTTTTTGCTTGGATGTTGATATTGGTTACGATAAGTCTTTTGGTGTTAGCGATGGCGAGAAAAGGGAAGGGGAAAGACAAGGAGCCGAAAAAAGATAAGGGGAAGGCAAAGGTCAAGGGAAAGGCCAAAGTCGCGAGTAAGAAGGGCAAGGGCAAGGGTGCAAAGGGAAAATGAGGGAATTTGCATTTGCAGGATGAGCCGACGGATTCGGATTCGGACCCGAATAATCCGACTCGGCACATGACAAATGCGGAGGAGCGAGAATGGCGAGGAAGGCGACCTCGATCACATTCGAGTGGCATATATGGAGAGAAACCGCCATTGAAGCCATATCGCATTGATATCTCCGATGGACAGTAAGTTAAAAAGTTTTTAAATTGCATTATTCCTATATATGTGTATATTTTTGGTTCTGTTCAATATTGTTATGTGAATTATTAATGTTTATTATTTTCTTTTGTTTAAATATAGTATTGAAGATGATACGGCTAAGAAAACACTTTTGGCTATGATTCGGGAGAAGTGGCCTCTTGGGCGTTACACTTATACCGATATCGAAGAACGTCACCCGGGTTGGTTGAATGCAAGAGTCGAGGAGTTTCAAGTAAGTTATTTTTTTTTTGTAATTGTCATTTATTTCTTGATTTTATGATGCATTTATCCTCGTTTTCTTGTTTTTTGCAATTTTAGAAATATTATAGGCATCTTTAGGGGCAAAGCCGTTCAAAGGCCCGAAAAATTGTGGAAGATCACATTAAAGTGACGATAAAAAGAACTTTGAACGAGCTTAAGAAGAGGGTGGAGCGAAAAGCAAGGGAGGAGGGCGTGAGCAAGTTATCTTTGAAGCCGCCTTATTGGTCCGTTCCTTTTTGGAAGAACCTTTTGGAGTATTGGGAGAAGAACGAAGGACACTTGCACCGGTCATCGGTTGGATCCACCAACCGATAACAAGTTGAAAGATTGCATAGTGCCGGTGCAAGGTCATTTAATAAAGTTCGGAAGGTAATATTATTATATTCCATCACACACACATACATACACGTTCACCATATTTAATATAATCAACTAATTATTAGGACGTGCTAATATAAGTTGTTTAATATTTTGAAAGGTAATGACGAACAAGAACAAGAAAAAGCCGACGAGACTCGAGGTGTGGGGTAAATGTCATAGGAAAGTTGGATCCGATTCGGAAAATCCCGTCTACACTACACCGGCCGCCATGCGTATTGCGGTAATTTTTATGTACTTTTATGACCATTTTATGTGATTTTAAATGCATCTTTAATAAGTGAATTTATATGTATTTTCATGTGATTTTAAATGCATTTTTATATTTTTTATATGCATTTTTATGTGATTTTAAATGCATATTTAATAAGTGAATTTATATATATTTTCATGTGATTTTATATGCATTTTTATGTGATTTTAAATGCATCTTTAATATGTGATTTTATATATATTTAATGTGATTTTAAATGTATTTTTACGTGATTTTATATGCATTTTTATGTGATTTTAAATGCACCTTTAATATGTGATTTTATATGTATTTTAATGTGATTTTAAATGCATTTTAATGTGATTTTATATGCATATTTAATATTTGATTTTATATGTATTTTAATGTGATTTTAAATGCATTTTTATGTGATTTTATATGCATTTTTATGTGATTTTAAATGAGGGTTAATTTGTGATTTTATATGTATTTATGTGATTTTAAATGCATTTTTATATGTGATTTTAAATGCATTTTTATGTGATTTTAAACGCATCCTTAATATGTGATTTTATATGTATTTATGTGATTTTAAATGCATTTTTATATGTGATTTTATATGTATTTTTATTTGATTTTAAATGCATCGTTAATTATTTTAAATGAACTTGTAGGAACGATATGCCGCCATTCTCGAGCGCATGCCCGTGGAGGTTACACAAACGGGTGATCGGGATGAGCCGTGGTATTGGTGGATGGAAGCGATGGAGGTCCCCCAAGGTACAAAGCCGAAAAAGAATTATGTGTTGGGGTTCCCCAATGCTCGGGCCACCGATCGTTTGCCTACACTTGCTACCCGGTACCGAGATTCCACACAGAATGAAGCCGGCTCATCCTCATCCGCTCCGAGACAACGTGAAGTCATCCCCGACAATGTATATCTTGCCATCGTGAGGAATGTGCTTACAGAGATCCGTGTTAATCCAAATCGGTTTGCTCGCCAACTTTCCGATGCGGAAATAGCTACATTCGCACGTACCGCTCTCAAGGCCTCGGATCCATCCTCCGATCCTAGCCAAAGGTTGCAATTGAATAACCTTATCGGTGGCGAGATCATGCATATCGTGGGCTCCTTGATATCGGTGGCGAGATCATGCATATCGCGGGCTCCTTGATTGAAGATATCGTCCAAAAGACGGAAGCTCGTGTTGCTGAGGTATAATTTTTGACCTTCTTGTTTATTTATTGTTTTCATTCACATGTAAATTTTGTTTCTTCTTTTAACTAGTTTAATTAAACTTATGTATCTAGGAAAATAATCGGCGTGTTATGGAAGTCGATAAGGATTACACGTCTGAGGATGAGACCTCCAATGATGAGGACTTTGATGATGGCGGCGGTGATGACGGCAGTGGATCATCCGATGTTGATTTGTCGGATTAGTTTATATTGATCGGTTTTAAGACTATTGTAATTTGATGGTTATGGGATGTAATATAATACGTTGTGATGGTTTGATACTTTTTCGGTTATTTAGGATTGCTTATAATGATGTAATGATACGGTTTAATCCTCCGGTTATCGGAGTTTGTGAATGTTTGCGTTGGATTTAATTACTATGGATTAATTATGAAATTTAGTAGTTTTTGCGAATGATTTTGAGTAGTATAGTTTAATGATTATCATTGTTGTTTGTTTTGGTTGTGATTGGATTGGATTTGTGTATTGATTTGGTTTGGTATCCAGGGGCTGCAGAAAAACCTGCAATTTTTTTTAAAATCAGACCTTAAAACTGATCGACAATAGGCATAACCGACCAATTTTGACCATTACAAAACCCAGACAACCGACCGTCAGGTAACATAACCGACCACCTTCTTCATAAAACCGACCGCCTTCTTTAGAGAGTGGTCGGTTTTAGGACGGTCGGTTATGACATTTAAGTTAGCTTATGAAATAAAACCGACCGATGTGCACACTTTGACCACGGTCGGTTATGAGTTCCAGTCAACATTTTAAAAATAAACATAACCGACCACCTGCGGTCGGTTATGACTCAGTGACGTGGCGACACGTGTGCACACGTGTTACCACGTTTACACAGTGACCCCACATTTTAGTAAAATGCCCAGGCACTTAACCGACTACTGTGTTGGTCGGTTATGAGGGTTAAACCCGACCAAAAGTCATAACCGACCAGGCTAAAACCGACCACCTTCTATGGTCGGTTATGACCCTTTTAACCGACCGTTTTGCCTCTTAACCAGCCGTTTTTGATGGTCGGTTTTGTCCTGTTTTCTTGTAGTGTAGAGAGCCTATTATAATCTAATAATAAACAACATATAAATGTTCTTCATTACAAATATAATGACCACTTCAAAAAAATCCTTTCATTTGACACTATATAATGTCACATAGCAAAACTGTTACACTAGTACACTGACTATCCTGCCCTTGAAAATTTGTAATCTAATTTACTTGCCAGAACCCGGCAACGAGTGCTAGAAATAATGTGTATTACAATTTAATATATATTTTTCTTATTCGACTGGATATTCAAGAGAAGAATAAGAAATTGCTTTTCATATAGAGAGAAAGTTATAATAGCATTAGTTTCAATTCGAAAAATACGATATTATACACACAACCAACGGCTTTTAGATTTCTAAAATTAAAAAGATAGAATTTGTTAAACATGTTTGTTTGAAAATCAAACAGATAAAGATTGATAAAACAGCCCGTTAGATAAGGTTTTAAAATATTCAGCCGAGTTGATATGATAAGGTTTGCTTGTGAAATAATAGGCAAAGAATACCCAGTGAAACTCGTATACAATGAAACCTAACTACTCGATACTTGTTCAACTGTCTTGAAAAATTGCATTGTTCTCTGATGATTATAATAAAGCTTCATCATCAATAGATTGGCATTCTCCCCCAATTATGATGATGACAACGAGAATAAATGCTCCCCCTGTCAAAGATAATCGAATACATGTTGAATATATAAGAGAAACAACAAGTATATATGCAAGTATTTAATATGCAAAAGTTCTATATAAATGAGACACAAGTATGCATAAAAGAGACAGGAACAATGAGACAAGTAACAATCGAAACCATTAAAGGAAATAAAATCAGTACATAACCAGTAATGTTCTATAATCATTAAAAAACAAACGCACGGTCCTAAGCAATTTCAAACCAGCATAGTTAAAACCAACAAAAACATTATTTCAAAAAACCATCACCAACATAATCATAGTTCCAAATAAAACGTCTTAATTAAACCTTCTCCACCTCATCAGCATAAAAGAGACTAATCAGAATCTTTAGAAAGGTCGACATGTGTCGGACCTTTGCCCTTCTTGTCTTTGGCTGGATAAACAGGAGGCTGACCGTACTCTGAAAACGTCTTCTCAAAAAAATCAACGTATGGAGATTTTCCATCTCGTTTAGAGAGCTACTCGAACAGCTTCTGCTTGTACTCTACACGTGTCATGCCAAACACCGAAGGTGGAAGAACTGTTGGAAGAGGCAAGGGATCAGTAATTTCCCCGAGCATGCAGTCACCAATCCAATTATTCTTCTTGTGCTAATACATCTTCGCTTTATCTTGCATTCTAAAAAGTTGTTGAGAATGAAACTTGGTCTCAGACCCAAGTTGGAAGAAGAGCTTGACAAATTTCTTTTTCCAGGACTTAAATATTGAACCCATACCATCTTGCAGCGAACCAAACTCAAAAATGACAGCATTAGCTAATTTGGTATTATTAACTCGAAGCACATCAAGTTCAAAATTAATAGAATCAAGCGAGGTACATACATTCTAATTGAAGAGCTCATAAGACACTCTCATCATACTGAACGGAGAGATCACGGAAGCTAAAGACTCGATCGATGCAAAATGAGTGTTTAAAAACTCAAGAGCTTTTGAATTCTCAGAAACTTTTACAAAAAGAGAGTTTAAAACAGTATTTGTATCTTGATCATTTGGATCAGATGCATAGTTAAGAGATAAGGGCATACCAGCAAATGTACGGTGCTCAGACCCGTACAACAACTCTTGTACTCATTCGACTCAGACACTTCAATATTATTCGCAGAAAGATTAGGCATAATAACCAGTTGTTTAGACCTATCCGAATTAGAAACAACACAAAATACCGAAAGACTTTTGTCACCAAGCCAGGATGCGGTAAATGCATGGACTCGTGGGACGAACAATGACTCATGTTACAAATGATTAACAAAGCAAGACTGCATGGAACTTTCTTAACAAAAACAGACAGCAAAACAGAATCTGGAAAAATGTTAGAGTTTTCAAACTCTCCCGTATGAAATAAGATATGCAGCAGCAAGAAACAAATGCCCTCAAATCCTGGATTCAAGGTTGACAAATAAAAGAACAGCAGCTTGGTCAAAAATAAACAGCTTGGTGTAAAGAAGCAGTAATATCAAGACAAGAAATAAGAGGCAGGTATCAAAAGACAGCTTGATTGTTAGGAGCATACAACGTATATACATGCATGTAGCAGCTAAGTATGCTCACAATAATAAAGAAAGTCAACTGTGGTGTGCTGGACATAATAACAAGCAGCCTAATTTTAGCTGTTGGTGTAAAATCAAAAGGTGGTGAAACATGTGAACAAAAGAAACCACAGCTCCTGGAATTAAGGTAGGCTATCTGTTGAATTCTGCAGATGCAAGGTTGGCCAGAAAACTAGGAAATAAATGAAATGTGATGTAAGGCATGATGTGTATTTTAGTTTAATGTATATAAATAGCTTGAGCTGCTGTGTTGTATGAGGAAGTAAAAAACAGAGCTGAAGCTCTATTCTGTGTAATAGAAAAAGGCTGTAGCCTATGTTGTTGTTCCTGTAGTGAAATCAAAAGTTGTAGCTTTACATCCCTGTGTTTTGTTTTTCATTTGGACAAACAAGGCGTGAGTATACAATTTATTATTCCAGCTTGTGTAAGTATTTTATAAGCCCAAGCCCATTCCGTTTCCAACAAGTGCCATCAGAGCTAAGGTTCCGTTCGTGAAAAATGGCGACGATGGTACAACCAAATATTCCAAAATTGACGAGTATAAATTACGGGAACTGGAGTATTCAAATGAAGGTATTACTCGGTTCTTACGATAATTGGGATATTGTCGAAAGCGGGTATGACGAGCCCATAGATGCAGCCGCTGAAGCAGCCCTGTCAATTGCTGAGAAGATGATTTTGAAAGAGACCCGGAAAAAAGATAAAAAGGCGTTATATACAATTATTCAAGGAGTTGACGAATCAACCTTTGAAAAAATTTCAAATGCAAAAACAGCAAAAGATGCGTGGGAGATTTTGCAGAAATCATTCCAAGGCGTGGAGAAAGTAAAAAAGGTGCGGCTCCAAGTTCTTCGTGGCGAGTTCGAAAATATTAAAATGAAGGCCTCAGAAAATATTGGTGAATATATTACTCGTTTAAAAACAGTGATAAATGAGATGAAGAGAAATGGAGAAAGTCTCGATGATGTTCGGGTCATGGAAAAATTACTCCGTTCGTTGATGAGAAAATTTGATTACGTGGTTACTTCTATCGAGGAGTCAAAAGATTTGTCCACAATTTCCATTGATGAGCTAGTTGGTTCACTTCAAGCGCATGAGCAGCGGATGAACCAGTATGATGATACAAGCCATTTAGAATAGGCGTTGCAAAGTAAGGTGTCCATTGGTGAAAGTTCAAGCAGTAGCAGTTCTGGTCGTGGAAGAGGTGGCTTTAGAGGTGGCTACCGTGGTGGAAGAGGACGTGGAAGACAGTCCTTCAACAGAAGCCAGAACACTGAAGGTTATCGTCCATCTGGCCGTGGTCAGAATTTTAGAGGACGAGGACGAGGAGGATTTCAACGAGGTGACAAGTCTCAATTTCAGTGCTATAATTGCAATAAATTTGGCCATTTCAGTTATGAATGTAGATCACCAAAAGTGGAAGAAAGAAGTCATTTTGCAGCAGCAAAAGAAGACAAAGATATTGGCACTGCTATGTTCCTCACTTATAATGGCAACGAGGAGAGCAAGAAAAATGTTTGGTATTTTGACTCTGGTGCAAGCAACCACATGACGGGCCATAAAGATTTATTTACGGAGATAGACGAGACCATCAGCGGAGTAATTACGTTTGGTGATTCATCAAAGATTCCAGTCAAAGGTAAAGGTACAATTACGATTGTATTGAAGAATGGTGAGAAAAAGTTTATTAATGATGTTTACCATATACCTGCTTTGAAAAGTAACATCATCAGTCTTGGCCAACTTGTGGAGAAAGGACATTATATACAGATGCAGGATAATTCTCTTGTCATCAGGAATCGGGATCAAGAATTAATTGCAGATGTGGAGATGTCAAAGAATCGTTTGTTTACACTTGATATACAGACGAAGATGCAGAGGTGTTTGAAGACGGTCATTAAAAATGACTCGTGGTTATGGCATTTAAGATATGGTCATCTTGGTTTTTCTGGTTTAAAATTGTTGTCAAAGACAAAGATGGTGGACGGCTTGCCAGAAATCAATGAACCAGAAAATTTATGTGAAGCATGTGTTAAGGGGAAGCAACACAGACAAAATTTTCCCGTTGGAAAATCATGGAGAGCCAGAAGGCCATTGGAGATTGTCCATACAGATATTGCTGGTCCATTTGATATTCCATCACTTGGAGGTAATAGGTATTACCTAACATTTATTGATGATTTTAGCAGAAAAAGTTGGGTGTATATCCTCAAAGAAAAAGCGGAGGCTCTTGATAAATTCAAGGAGTTCAAAGCTTTGGCAGAAAAACAAAGTGGTCATTATTTGAAGGTACTCCGATCAGACAGAGGAGGCGAGTATACTTCAAATTTATTTAAAAGCTTCTGCAGAGCACATGGAATCAATCATCAGTTGACAGCGGCATATACTCCTCAACAAAATGGCGTTGCAGAAAGAAAGAATCGCACTATTCTTGACATGGCAAGGAGCATGGTCAAAGCAAAGCATATGCCGAGAACTTTCTGGGCTAAAGCCGTTCTATGTGCAGTTTATTTGTTGAATCGTTGTCCAACTAAAATTGTCAGAAACAAAACTCCAAATGAAGCATGGAGTGGTAGCAAACCATCTGTTGGACATCTCAGAATTTTTGGGTGCATTGCATATGCACATGTTCCAGATCAGAAAAGGAAGAAGCTGGATGATAAAGGCGAGAAGTGCATCTTTACCGGATATGACAAAAGAAGCAAGGCGTACAGACTCTACAATCCCCTCACGAAGAAATTAATCATTTCTCGAGATGTTGAGTTCGATGAATCAGACTACTGGAAATGGAGCGACGAAGAAAGAAAAGTTGCAGGTATGTTCTTTAATGATGATGATGATGACGGTAATGATTCCAACATTGAGGATGATGAAGATGATGATCCAACTCCTCCCCAAAGTCCAAATCAACAAACTCCTGCATCGACACCATCGACTGGAGGAAGCAGCAGTTCAGGGGGAGCGCCAAGGAAAATGCGGAGTTTGGATAATATATATGAAGCAACAAGTCCGGTACAAACTACCTTTGATTATTCATTGTTTTGCTTAATGGCTGAGTGTGATCCAGTTACATTTGAGGAAGCTTCTGAAGAAAGCAAATGGAATAAAGCCATGGATGAAGAAATTGGTGCAATCAAGAAGAATGACACTTAGGAGCTCACAGATCTTCCAGAAGGACACAAAGCAATTGGTGTCAAGTGGGTCTACAAGACAAAGACAAATCAGGATGGTGAAGTGGAAAAATACAAGGCGAGGCTAGTGGCTAAAGGCTACAAGCAGAGATATGGAATTGACTATGACGAGGTATTTGCTCCAGTTGCAAGAGTTGATACCATAAGACTGCTTACAGCAATTGCAGCTCAGAATCAGTGGAAGATTTATCAGATGGATGTCAAGTCTGCATTTCTGAATGGCTATCTTGAAGAAGAAGTCTATATCGAGCAACCACCAGGATATGTTCAGAAAGGCCAGAATAACAAAGTCTACAAATTGAAGAAAGCCTTGTATGGTTTAAAGCAAGCTCCGAGAGCATGGAACACAAGGGTTGATGAATATTTCCAGAAAAATGGTTTTGTGAAGAGTCCCTACGAGCATGCACTTTACACGAAAACAAATTCAGGGGGAGATATTATGATCTTGTGCTTATACGTGGATGACATAATTTTTACTGGAAATAACCCTGGTATGTTTGATGATTTTAAGAAAGTTATGACTAACGAATTTGAGATGACAGATATTGGTCAAATGTCGTACTTTCTTGGAGTCGAGGTAAAGCAAAGCAAAGACGGGATTTTTATGTCACAGAAAAAATATGCGGAACAGATTTTAAAGAAATTCAGAATGGAAGAATGCAAGCCAGTGAGCACGCCAGCTGAAGCAAGTATAAAGCTCAGAATTGATTCAACAAGGGAGTCGGTAAATCCGACATTGTTCAAAAGTTTGGTTGGAAGTCTGAGGTACCTAACTTTCACTCGTCCAGATATTATGTACGCAGTTGGACTGGTTAGTAGGTACATGGAGAAGCCGAAGCAAGATCATTTCATGGCAGCTAAAAGAATTTTGAGGTACATAAAAGGTACACTTGATCATGGTCTGTTTTACATGCATTCTCAAAATTCAAAATTAGTTGGCTACTCAGACAGTGATTATGGCGGTGACTTGGATGACGGGAAAAGCACTTCGGGATATGCTTTTCATATCGGTTCAGCAATATTTTCATGGTCATCAAAGAAGCAACAGACAGTGGCTCTGTCAACATGTGAGGTGGAGTATATGGCAGCAGCAGCATGCGCATGTCAAGCTATGTGGCTAGGCTACATATTGGGCGAGTTAAATCTTGCAAAGGTTGATCCGGTTACTATTTACGTGGATAATAAATCTGCTATCTCACTCACGAAAAATCCAGTGTCACATAGTCGAAGCAAGCACATCAACATCAAATATCATTTCATTCGAGAGCAGGTGAATGACAAAATTGTGGAGTTGGTGCACTGCAGGACAGAAGACAATTTAGCGGACATATTTACGAAGCCATTGAAGCCGGAAGTGTTTCAGAAAATGAAAGCAATGCTTGGAATGCAAAGTCGAGTTTGAGGGGGAGTGTTAGAGTTTTCAAACTCTCCCGTATGAAATAAGATATGCAGCAGCAAGAAACAAATGCCCTCAAATCCTGGATTCAAGGTTGACAAATAAAAGAACAGCAGCTTGGTCAAAAATAAACAGCTTGGTGTAAAGAAGCAGTAATATCAAGACAAGAAATAAGAGGCAGGTATCAAAAGACAGCTTGATTGTTAGGAGCATACAACGTATATACATGCATGTAGCAGCTAAGTATGCTCACAATAATAAAGAAAGTCAACTGTGGTGTGCTGGACATAATAACAAGCAGCCTAATTTTAGCTGTTGGTGTAAAATCAAAAGGTGGTGAAACATGTGAACAAAAGAAACCACAGCAGCTCCTGGAATTAAGGTAGGCTATCTGTTGAATTCTACAGATGCAAGGTTGGCCAGAAAACTAGGAAATAAATGAAATGTGATGTAAGGCATGATGTGTATTTTAGTTTAATGTATATAAATAGCTTGAGCTGCTGTGTTGTATGAGGAAGTAGTGAAAGAATTAGAAAGATTAAAAAACAGAGTTGAAGCTCTATTCTGTGTAATAGAAAAAGGCTGTAGCCTATGTTGTTGTTCCTGTAGTGAAATCAAAAGTTGTAGCTTTACAACTTTTGATTTGTTTTTCATTTGGACAAACAAGGCGTGAGTATACAATTTATTATTCCAGCTTGTGTAAGTATTTTATAAGCCCAAGCCCATTCCGTTTCCAACAAAAAATGACTTTATCACGACCACTTTTACGAGGAAAGAAATTTGTATGAAACAATTTAAATAGAAGCAAATCAAGGGGAGTAAAATTTAATACCAGAGGTTTGACCGTAGAAGAAATAAAATGGTCTCGAAGAATGGCTTTGAGCTGTTCCTCGTATTGAAGGCCTGAGCTAAATCGTCGGCTTTAAAAATAATTGGACTACCTTTTACTTGAGAGAACACTATATCTTCTTGCATCAAGGTAAAATTTGCATAAAATTCCCGAATCAAATCTGGATAGAAAATATCAGACGGAGGCAGTAACGATTTACAACCTTGTTATTTGAACAAATTCACCACGCCAACAGGATTGTACTGATCAGAATCACATAGTCGTTCCTTACATAATGGGTTTTGCTAAAGCCTTCGAATGACTAGGTTGTGCATGTACCAGAGACGATTCTTGAGATGCATGACTGGAAAACTCGAATTCCAGTTTAGAGACACGACGACTTTCCAACCCAGAAGTAGTAACTGTAATTGATTCTTTGTTGAGCGGACTTGGAGAGAGTGTCGTGTTTTCCAATCATGGACGAAAAGAGACAGAGAAGATGAAAAACAAAAGAGGCGAGAATGGAGAATAAGGTTGAGATTTAGAAAAATGAGAAAAGAAAAATTAAGAAAGAGAAAGGGTTTATAAAGGAAGAGAGAATGAAAAGACAGAAGTCGAAAGGAGTGCAAGTAAATGAGAAAATGTATCAGTAAGCCAAGAGATATGCACGAATTTAGAGAACATAGTGCGAGTGATAAGTCGTATCAATGGAGAGATATACTCAACATATACGATCGAGAAACAAACATGGACCAAAAACAAAATAAAAAATAAAAAAATAATAAATGCAAACAAAAATAAGTCGTAGAAATATGAAGCACATAACACCTAATTAATGCATGCAACAACAAAACACAATCTATCTATACTATATTATAACGGTTTTTACAAACACACACTAAGCACAAACTTCTATAATGCTTGTTTTGATTGGCCAATACTTATTAATAATGGTGGATCCCCTGCATTTACAACAAATACACCAATCAAAACACTCCAAACTTTATAAGTTTTAGTGCTTAGCATGTGCCCATGGACACACACTAGACAAACTCATACTATAATAATCGGAATGACCTATAATTTGTAGTTTGGTTGACCCCTTATTTTGGTTATCCCTTTTCATCACGGTCGTCGGATCTTCTTCATCAAATAATCACAGTCGTTAGATCCAAATACTAAAAAAATACACTCCACAAGTTTTCAGATTCGAATCTCATTAACAACAAACATTTATATCATTATTTATAAAGATACATTATATTACTAAAAAAATACACCCCACACAAGTTGTCAGGTTCGAAACCCGTCAACAACAAACATATATATTATTACTTATAAAGATACATATAAGTTCTCAAGTTCAAATCCCGCTAATAACAAATATTTATATTATTATTTATAAGGATACATATAAGTTTTCATGTTCGAATTTCAAACAACAACAAACATTTACATTATTATTTATGAATGAGATCTCATCAAGCATATACTATTTATACTCTTTGAACTTAACTTGAAATTATACACAATGAAACTATAATTATATAGATATTATTTAATATTTCATTATATATATAAATTTTTAAAAAAAATAAAATAAAATAAAAATATATAAATAAATATTAACCAAGACCCGTGCATTGCACGGGCCCGTAAGCTAGTAATTATAAAGCACACATACCAAATTCGCAATGCATGAAACAAAAATGATCATCGGCCAACAGTTTAGTAAAAATATCAGCAGGTTGTTTCTGAGTAGAAATATAAATAAACTCAATATTACCTTTAGAAACATTATCTCGCAGAAAATGGTGACGAACATCAATATGCTTAATACGAGAATGCATGACAGGATTTTTAGAAATATTAATAACAGAGGTATTATCTAAATAAATAGAAATATTTGAGTATGAAATACCAAAATCCTGCAAAGTTTGTTGCATCCAAAGAATCTGAGCACATCAACTACCATATGTTATATATTATCCTTCAATAATGGAGAAAGCTACAGATGTTTGCTTTTTTCCATGCAACCAAAAATTCATCTAAAAATTCACAAGCACCGCTTGTGTTTTTTGAATCAATATGTGACCATGCATAATAATCCACTTAAATCAAAAGAGGAGGAACTTAGATAAAATAATCCCAGTCACTCGTACCCTTTAAATATTTAAAATACGTTTAACGGTATTCAAATGAGATTCCTTAGGTTGTGACTGAAAATGAGCACATAAGCATATATTGTACATTATGTC
Organism: Apium graveolens; assembly: GCF_009905375.1. Classification (NCBI taxonomy): domain Eukaryota; kingdom Viridiplantae; phylum Streptophyta; class Magnoliopsida; order Apiales; family Apiaceae; genus Apium; species Apium graveolens. The sequence goes on along the minus strand of NC_133654.1, from coordinate 59,102,533 downwards.
TGGATGAGAGGTAGTTAAATATAAAAGTGATCCGATCATACCTCAAAATTTAGTGATATCTACAGGTGTACCTTGTTCATCTCTAGTGAGCTTAACTGAAGTACTCTTAGTTGTTGCTTTGGGAGTAACATCTTCCAGTGCAAATCGTTTGAGCACGTCATTTATATACTTGCTTTAATGTAAAAAAATACATGCAATATAATGATTAATTTGCAAACCTATAAAATACTGAAGTTCACCTACATAAGCTTGTGCTAACAGAAAATGATTACATTTATGAAATATAAATAAAGTTGGACCTAGTTTACCGCGAGTGAAGCCACTATCAACTAAAAGCTGACTGAGACGTTCATACCAGCATCGAGGGGACTTTCGCAATCCATAAACTGACTTTTAGCCTGTAAACATAATGAGGATATTTTTAATGAACAAAACCTGGATGCTGTTTCACATAAACTTCTTCCATGAATTAACCATTGAGTAAAGTGCTTTTGACGTCCATTTGATAAAGCTTGAATTTTTTTGTGAGCTGCAAATGTCATTAAAATGCGAATAGCTTATAGACGAGCTACAAGAGCATTAATTTCGTCGTAGTAAATCTCATCCTATTGATGGTAGTCTTGAGCTACTAAACGAGCATTATTCCGAATGACATTGCCATCTTCATCCTTTTTGTTCTTGAAAAACCAACGAGTACCAATGATTTTGACATCTTTAGGAGGTGGGAAAAGTTCCTATACATGACATCTTTAAAATTAATACAATTATTCCAGCATAGAAACTGACCAATGTTCATCAGCAACAGCTTCTTAAGCATTCTTTGGTTCGAATTCAGCAACAAAAGCACAGAAAGCATAAAAATTTTGAAGCCTGCTTCAAGTGGTGATTTCTTGATCTAAATCAGACATGAGTTTATCTGGAGGATGATTCCTCACAATTCTGGAAGATTTATGAAGATAAATATTAATCATTTCTCTTCATTAAAGTTGTCTTCCTGGAAATGAATAAGGGTTGTCTTATTTGAATGAGACTGTCTCATTTCCTCTTGTGAAGAATTAGTCTATTGAGAAGAACTGAAATTACTTGAGCCTTGTTCACGAGTCTTAAGAGAACCAGAAGAATGATTAGAGGCTTGCGGAGAATCGGGAGAATTCTAAGAAGTATGAGATGAACCAGGAGTATCTTGACTACCTGATTTGTCTGGAGAAGCTTGACTCTTTTGAGAAAGAGGTTGTGTTTTGTGCAAGACATGCCTGTATAATAACAAGACTAAGTCATATTGACAACCATGAGATTTAGTTCTATGATAGTCTAAATCTGTATTATGTATTGTATTTCTTGAGTCTGTAAAAAGGTTAGAAGATTAGACTGGAGTATTTTTCTGTAAACAGTTTCAAGCCTAAGAATAAACTCTGGAAGAAGATCAAGCAAAGATCATGCCTCAGAGAAAAGATGTGGAAGCTTGTAGTTGAATAAATCTATTTTATGAAAAATGTTATAAGTTAAGATTTCGACAAGTCACAGATCAAGTTATATAGAGAAGTTGTGATACCCTCCAAACCCGGGTCAGAAATTTGGGGTCCACAACACACAAAAACACACCATATATATAAACCTGCTTATAATAATAATAAAGGTAATAATATGCAGTGACCCTATTTACCAACATTCACGGATCGCAACAGGTTAAAGTATGCACACAAGCCACACACACACACTTATATTACAAACATCCAAATCCCAACAATTCAAACTTATAACTGAATATTAAACATTTTTACAACTTCTCAAACTTAAACTATCACAAAAGTCTTCAGCTAGTTTATCCCCCTCAACCTGGAATCCTAGCTCGCACACTTGATTGGGGATCCTCGCTACCAACAGGTTTCTTCTTAACTGGAAAAGAACATAAATATAATCGCACAAATGAGCTAACTAGCTCAACAAGTCACATTGACAATACTGAGATTAAACAATGATCAAGTGAAATGATTTAAGGTATCAAGTTTATGGATAATCAATGATTTAGAATTGGATATTAAGTTTTCATTTTAAAAACCAAGGTTAGGTTGCTGATCAGTCACGCACTAATTCCGAGCAAGGCACAAAGATCTGCTCTAATAACTGGATCCAAGGCACACATTGGCCTAACTTGACCACCAATCTCGTCTGACCACGAATCTGGTCCACATTTTATAAAACAATCCAATTCTATAATAATAAAGAATAAACAATGTAAAGCAATAACCAGAATTATAAATAACATTGAGTTTCAAGCATAAGATGGTTCGCAATCTTCACAAGGGAACAACATGGCAAATATAAAGATTGGCTATCAGCTGGTATAAGAATTGGATAACAAAAGAATCAAAGTCTCGTGGTTATATGGGCTAGTCTTCCAATGTATAAGGTATAAAGTTTTGAGTGTTAAACAATTGCAGTTCAGTGATTGGTATTTAGTTTGTATGTATTTGTGGAGCAGTATCGTATATCATTGGTTTGTATCTGGGTATTCAACAATCAATGGTTCAGAAAGGATAAGGCTTGTGGCTCAAAAATCAATAACTGGAGTCAAGGTTTAGGGTTCAGTGCTTCAAAGCACTTGCAATATAAAACAGAACTATCAATTATTCGCAATATATCTTGAGAAGGTTTAGAACACTTGCATTGTCTTTACTCGCTAACACTTCACTGGCTTTCAATCACTATCTCTTATTCACCAACTATCTGCTTCCTTTTCTTACGCCTCGCATCTTCTACTCAGATATCACAAGTATCTATCAATACTTATCTCACTTGATTTTATTCGGTATAAACTTCTATTTTCCCTTCGTTTTACCCAAACCCGATTTACGGATTGAAAGTTACAAATAAAACAGTCAAAAAATGCACATATATGTATATAACACATCAATTAGATCACATATAGCACATAACACGTAAGATATTCGATGAAAATACTTTTTCAAAGAAGATTTGATGTTAAAATGATTTTTTGGATATTTAATATGAATTTTTAAATATTTTTCGGAATTAAAAACGGATCGTTGAATCATTTTAAAACAATAAACATGGTTCGATTGCCCGAATTTGGTTTAAAATCATTTTATAATAATTATCGAGGCTTGAAAACAATTTAAAATAATATTTTAAAGCTCGAAACTATTTTTCAGAATTTTTATATTAAAATAAATATTTAAATATAATTAAATAATTAATTACTAATTAATTAATAATTAATTAAATCAATTAATCAAGTAATTGACCAATTAACTAATTAATTATTAACTAAAATTAATTAACTAATTAATTCAGATTAATTTATGAATTAAAAATAATTTTTGGAATTAAAATAATAATTTTTAGAATTTTTAATAATTAAAATCAAATTTCTGTAATTAAAATAAATAGAAAATATGATTTTTAAATATTTTAAAACAGCAATCCTTATTTTTGAATTTTTCTGAAACCTGAGGGGACCAAACTGCATCGTTTTTAAAAGAACAGGGGCTAAACTGCAATTTTGCAGTATGCCCCGCCGGAAAATGACGGGTTCGCCGGAGAACTCGTCTCCGGTACCGTCACACCTTCACAAACTCCAGATCACATCTACAACTCACAAGGAACACAACCCTGCAATCAAATCATCCTAATAACCCCTGAGTTGGCCGGAATAACTTGAAGAAAACTCGCCGGACGGCGAGTTCTTTCTTACTCCGGCCAGCTCGATTCCGGTATCGTCTGTACATAAAATCCCCACCAATCGAATCATCTTTTCAAGCTCTACAAATCCGTACCAACCAATCAATCTAATAACCCCTATAACAGAAACCCCCAATTTCAATTGAAAACATTCATACGGGTTATAAACCCTAATTTTAAAATTCTAAAATTAAACTCAATTTTGAACATGTTATTAAACTCCAAATCAGTCATATAATATACCAAAATCATCAGGAAGAAAAACTCTACAACATGCAATAATCAAATCATACAAACAACATCTCGAACAAAAATTCATAATTTAAATGAAAATAATTCAAAATTAAATAAAAATGTAGAAAATAAACATTGGATTCTGCAGTTATGAAACTCATGGATTCTGATAGTACACCTCAAGACCTTCGTTTTGAGTACTCGAGCTTTCCAAACGGATTCTGGTAACACCTTGAAATTGAGGTTTGATTCTCAGAAACTACTATGAAATTAGGGTTTTTCTCTGTAAAATTATATATTTAACTGTTTGTAAATGATTTTCTGTACAAAATAAAATACGATAAGGGCTATTTATATTTACGGAATATTGGTACCCCGTTGGATTATACCAGATATAAAATAGTAAGTTTATTTGAGAAAACAAATCCAAAACGGTACCGGTTTTAGGATAATTATCCAAATCTGTACATTTTGCAACTGCGGTCTTGGTCTCAGCGCTTTGTTTACACGTATTACGCGATGATAATATACTAGTTTAATAAAAAGATCCCGTTTCTCGAAAATACGGGTTTTATCGATTTACCGAAACGAATTTTGTGTCAAAAATATACGTCGGGACCCGCACGGGGAAAACCGTACGCCGGATCGAAAAAGTCAAAATATGGAAAATACTCGGAATGTTGCAATTATGTTAGGAAGGAGTTTTCGGAAGAGTTTTGGGTCGTAAAAATATAAGAACGGTTGAAGTCGGTTGGATCCCGATTATACAAAATAGTTTTTAGTTACTCGGAAAAATAATTTATTAAATCCATAAATCTTTTATAAAATCATAAAATAACATAAAAACTAATAGAAAGATATGACAAATATCTATACTTTATTTTGGACATATAAAATTTAAAATACTCAAATTATATCATATTTAAATATCCAAACACATATACCACTTAACAAATACTTCACATAATGAATACATAATAAATACAGAATATACATTTATTAGCAAAAATAATTACACGTTATCCCATATATTATATCATTCCCCCTTAAAAGGATTCTGTCCTCAGAATCTCCTAAGAAAACAAATGAGGGTACTTTTCTCGCATACCTCTTTCTAACTCCCAGGTTGACTCTTCAACCTTTGGGTTTCTCCACAATACTCTTACTAACTTTATAACTTTATTCCTTAACACTTTCTCTCTTTCTTCTAAAATCTCTATTGGGCTATCTACATAAGACAAATATGCCTGAAGTTCTATTGGCTCGTACTCAATTACATGCCTGGAATCTGGATTATACTTCTTAAGCATCGATATGTGAAAAACATTGTGAATGTGCTCCATATGCGGGGGTAATGCCAGTTCGTAAGCTACCTTGCCAACACGCTTCAGAATCTCAAAAGGTCCGACGTATCTAGGACTCAGCTTTCCTTTCTTTCCAAATCTCGTCAATCCTTTCCACGATGACACTTTCAGTAGCACTAAATCTCCTTCTTCAAATTCCATATCCTTTCTTGATTGATCTGCGTACTTTCTCTGACGGTCTTGTGCTGCAATTAACCTTTTTTGAATAACTTCAACAACTTCTTTAGTCTGTTGCACCAATTCAGGTCCAAGTATCTAGCGTTCTCCTACTTCATCCCAATATACTGGCGATCGACATTTACGTCCGTAAAGAGCTTCATAGGGTGGCATCCCAATACTGACATGGTAACTGTTATTGTAAGCAAATTCTACCAAGGGTAAATGCTCGTCCCAACTTCCTTTAAAATCAATTGCACAAACACGTAACATATCTTCAATTGTCTGAATTGTTCTTTCGCTTTGGCCGTCTGTTTGTGGATGGTAAGCTGTACTCATGTTCAATCTGGTTCCCAAACATTCTTGAAAACTTCTCCAAAATCTCGAATTAAATCTTGGATCTCGGTCAGATACGATCGATACAGGAACTCCATGACAAACTACTATCTCTTTCAGGTATATGTGAACTAACTTGTCTAGTGAAAATCTTTCATTAATAACCAAAAAATGAGCTGACTTGGTAAGTCTGTCCACTATAACCCAAATGGCATTGTGATTTGCTTTTGTCCTTGGTAATCCGACTATGAAATCCATGGCAATATGCTCCTACTTCCATTCTGGAATCTCTAATGGCTGCAATAATCCACTTGGTCTTTGGTGCTCTGCCTTGACCCTCTGACATGTATAACATTTACCGACCCATTATACAATTTCTCTTTTCATATCTGGCCAACAATAATTTTCCTTTAAATCTCTATACATTTTGGTACTTCCGGGATGGATTGAATATCTTGAATTATGAGCTTCCTGTAGAATTTCATTCTTCAACTCTGTTACTGGTGGAATCCAAATTCTGGAAGAAAACCTAAGTATACCTTGATCATCCTTTTGTGTGCACAACTCTTCACCTACCAAACGATTAATATCCTGATCCATGACTTCCTCTTGACACTTCTTTATCATTTCTAATAATTCTGGCTGGAAAGTCATACTATACATCTTTGCTTCGTCAGGCTTGCAAACTCTAATTTCTAATTCCAATTTCTGAAATTCCTTGTATAACTCCTCGGGTACTATTAACACATTCAAGTTCTCCTTTCGACTTAACGCGTCTGCCACAACATTTGTGTAAGGCATATGTCATAGCCTATTTATTTATTCGAGGATTCAACTCAACTCAAATAAGAATATAACAAGTAAATAGTGGATCTACCGTCAAAGAGATCTCATAAAGTAATATCTGTCAAAGGATTCAGAAACAACGTTCATCTACAGACTTGAGGAATTACTTCACTGGAAGAAGCTAAAGAAATTGATCAAGCCTCAGTGATATAAATCAAGACTGTGGATTTAATCAAGTGACAGAGATCTCGTCAGGGTATCAAAGAATTACAAGGATTTAATCTGAATAAAATCAAGTGATCAAAGTCAAGACATGAAGAAACGTCACGGAAGTTGGTCACTCATGAACCAGACAGTACATCGAGTGTCAACATTGAAGTGGTGGAATTGATTCATAATTTTCAGTGATTTTCAGAAGATATTCAGAAGAATGGTTGTTGTTCAAGATTAGTATTAATTCTCTATTAATTAATTAAGTCATAAAATTTAATTAAGAAAATAAATTATATCTGCAAAGATTAATTTATTTATTAATTGAATTAATTGATTAATTAATTCAGAATTAATATTAAGAATTTTCAGAATTTAAATTGAATTCAAATCAGTTTAGTTCAGTAAGACTATTGAAATTGAACTGGCATGACAATCTGGATTGTCATACCGATTGTCATGCCAGGCCATTTCAATACTCATACCGAAAGTTCTACTGGAAGGAGATAGTCTTGCTAGTTCAGTTTGATTGTCATGCTAGTACAAATGATTGTCTCACCGATTGTCATGCTAGTTCAGAGGATAGTCTTGCCGAAAGTCTTTCCAGTACAATTGGATTGTCTCACCGAAAGTCCTATCAGCTATGGGATTGTCATTCCAGTTCAATTCAATTATGTTGAATGAAATATAAAAGAATAGAAGCAGAAGACATTCATTTTATCCAACTCAAGAACAAAACACAGCAGCCGCAGCAAAATATTCCATTTTCATCTGCTGAATTCAAGATCACAATTTCTAGTTTTAAAGTTAAATCCAAACCACTAGAAATCATTCTCGTGTTCTTGTGTAACTATCTAGTGGATCAAAATCCCTAAAACTTAATCTCAAATTGCGTTTAGCATTTGATTCTTTTTATTGCAAAAATAGAAAAAGTTCATGTCAAATTTATTCTAGATTTGTGATAATTAATTTGAGATTAATCCCTTGTAATCGATACTGTTGTTGTAACACCTTTCAAGTTTAATAATATTCTTATTTAACTTGAATTTTGTTTCACATTTTTTTTCGGCATTAAATTCGATTATTCGGTACTGTTTATATTCAATCACCCCTTCTACAAACACATTGGGACCTAACAATTGGTATCCGAGCCTTCTGATTAACGAACAAATCAAGATCCTAGACTTTTGTGATTTTTTCAACTCCTTGAATTTTTATTTCTTCAAAAATTCATAATGACTTCATCGTTAAGAAAAGAGTTAAAATTTACTGATGCCGAATTAGTTTATCATCTAGGAGGTTCCTTAGACTGTGCTCATCGTGATAATGAACTGTTAAGTTTACAGATCAAAGACCTTGAGAAAGAGGTCAATGAATTAAGACTTGTGCACATTAATCAAGATAAGTTAAAAGAACAAGTATCTTTTCTAGAGAATAGAGTTAACTGTTATAGACAACTCGAAACTATTCTCAAAGACAAGATCACCGGTCTTGAGACTAAGGTTAAAGCCTACTTTAATTCTTGTTCGAAGGCTAAAGAGTTCTACAGTAAGCAAGCTGTTAATCAAACATCTGGAATATGTTATGATTACAATGCTGCTATTAGAGAATTAGGCATAAACTCCCCTCCTCATGTCTGTGCTAAAGGTAGGGAAGTACTACATGTGCTTAAGGGTGTTGCTGAACCCCTCTATAAAAGATCAATTGCTGAACCATTTGATGCGACCTCCTTTGTTATTCAAGAAGAAATACGTGCTGAAGATCATGCTAATGAGAAGGTTGTTTCCAAGCCAAGTGTGTCGAAAGTCCCAGTCAAAATTGTGAAAGCAACTGAGACTAACTCAGACACACATGAGTTGGATAACAAAAATGCCATGTCTACCATGCATAATTTGCCTGTTGTTAATCCCTCTCATAAAGCATGTGGTGTTTCTAATTGTATGTCTTGTGCTTTTTATTTGATGTATGCTTATTTTAATGGTAAGCATGTTTCTAGTGATAAGACTACTCCTCGTCAGCATGTGAATAATAGGAAGCATGATAGGTCTAAGACTGCTAGTCCTTCTAAGGCTAGAAAGGAGACATTTGTGCCTAAGCCTAAACAAAAATTTGTTAAGGTTGTTTACAAGGTCAAATGTCCAGTCATTGAGAAGGTTGAGAGCATTAAAATTAAAAATGTTGTTTTTCCTGACAAAGGACAATTCTATAAGTACGCCGGACCCAACCAAGTTTGGGTTCCGAAGAAGGGTTAATCCATTTGTGTTGTAGGGCATTAAACAGGTGGAACCGGTAGTGTGGATTCTTGACAGTGGATCATCAAGACATATGACCGGAGATAGAACCCTGCTATCAAATATGGATTGAGAAAGCTGGCCCCCTGGTTACCTTTGGAGATAACAGTAAAGGTTTATCGGAGGGATATGGCTGTTTGCAAGCTGGTAATGTTATCATTGAACTTGTAAATATTTTCTGTATTTTTGCTATATTAATATAAGTTTTTATTTATATTTTCTGTAATTATAAATATTGTATGATATATGAAATTGAATACTGATATCTTGTTGATAGATAATTGGTATTTAATTCATTGATATCTTATGTTTATATTTTAAATAGTATGCAACATAATGATTGGTATCTAAAGTACTTGACAACTATCGGTCAATGATATATTGTTAATATTATATTGCAGATATTTGTGAGCTTTTGACATGAATGAGAATTACTTAGACTTTACCCTAAGTGATCAATGCTTTAACAAAAACTCATTCATATTGAAAAACAAAATCAAACTTCTTTCTACATTAGTGATTTCTTATTTTATGTAAAATCTTTTGAAATCACTATTGTACATCATTTCACTCAAAAGATTAAATGTATAATTTTCATTCATTATAGATCTTAAGTACATTTTATCTCTCTATTGCCATATGTTCTGTGATACAGGTGCAGTCTTCAATGGCTTTCTTTCATTGACAGTCATGAGGTTGAAAACCCACAACGTCTATCCCAGACTGTAAAGACAAACACAGAAACAGAACCAACCAACACTCTCTTACCACTAAATGTAGTATGAATGAGTGTGAGGGAGATAGTGCCTTAGTGCACCACATAAGGAAGGTTCTGAAGTCAACCCAGCAGCTCTGTCTCTTACAAAAATGAGTAGTATTTAAACCGAGACAGCTGTAAACCCATACATCTTCTTAAAAAGATGTAATGGTTGAAAAGGCATAAAAACAGTTACTAGATTCATTCTCTCAACAGGGTGCGTCTATTGAAATTTGCCTGTCGGCCAGGGTATCTGATGTAGTGTCACCACCTCAAATATAAACAATTCTTGATGCACAAGGAAAGGTTACACACACAAAGGATGAGTTGACGGAAACAAGAGTTTTGACCATTTTAAGGTCAGATTCGATTGTTCAAGGTTCGTTAATGGACCAATTGCCTTTACAGGTGTTAGGAGAGGATACTGATCCAAAAGCCATATGTCAGTGGTCAGTGTCTACCTCCCCAGGCTTCAATTCCCTGGATGCATCTGCGGATAGTGGATCTGACATAGGCGCAGATCGGCAACTTGTTGACAATGATTCAGATATTATCTGATGAGTCACAAGGAAATGTCTTCACCGACATTAGAAGGGAACTTTGATCTTTATGCTAAATTCGTTGGATCATTGTTTACCTTCCCAGAATTCAAATCTAGAACCCTAAAAGGGAAACTAGAAACTTGTAGATTATGACTCAGATGAATCTGACGAGTTTAACAAGGATAGGGATTTGAGAACTCCCATTGCACCACCTGTGACCTCCTTAAGGATGGCTAAGGTGATTTTCCTTGCAGGTACAGCCGAATTTTGGAGCTATGAGAGGAGTGATACACTTGTGAGAATGAGTGTAAACACGAGTGGAGAGAAGAGTGAAACACATGTGAGGTACACTAAACAGAATCACACACTCACCGTGAGGAAGAAAGAGAAACTACTTGTTATTTCTTTTCCAACCAAGTAAAATATGAGAACTCCTTCAGATGACGGCATACATTCCTTCACTAAGGGGGAGATAAAAGCTTAAGTAATAGTTTGGAGGATTCCTCAACTAAGGGGGAGAAATAGCAGGGAGGAAGAAAAAGATCCAACATGTACACTACACCACACCATTGTTGTTTGTAACTACGGATCCTATTGTACGGGAGAGGTGGTAAACACAAGGTGATTTCCTAGTGATAAGGGATGAAGCTGTTTTCTAAATGGGGAGTACCATTGGTTTTTATCTGCGGATCCTATTGTACGGGAGATGTGGTAAACGAAGGTGATCTTCTTTAAAGAAGTTGATTCTCATAGGGGGAGAAGCAAGAGAGATATGTGCTTCTCAACAGGAAATGTGGTTGTACAAAAGAAGATGAAACTACTTGAAGATATGTTCAGTCTAGAGGAACATCTATTTGGAATCTGGAAAATGTTAAATTTATTCCAGAACTTTTCTGCTATTTACTTTGCATTACTGTTTACATCTTTTTCTTATTTGTTAGTTGAGTTATCCTCTAGGTATTTGTGTGTTATTGTCTAACAAACAAATAGGGGGAGATTGTAAGGTATATGTCATAGCCTATTTGTTTATTCGAGGATTCAACTCAATTCAAATAAGAATGTAACAAGTAAATAGTGGATCTACCGTCAAAGAGATCTAATAAAGTAATATCTATCAAAGGATTCAGAAATAACGTTCATCTATAGACTTGAGGAATTACTTCTTTGGAAGAAGCTCAAAAAATTGATCAAGCCTCAGTGATATAAATCAAGACTGTGGATTTAATCAAGTGACAGAGATCTCGTCAGGGTATCAAAGAATTACAAGGATTTAATCTGAAGAAAATCAAGTGATCAAAGTCGAGACATGAAGAAACGTCATGGAAGTTGGTCACTCATGAACCAGACAGTACATCGAGTGTCAACATTGAAGTGGTGGAATTGATTCATAATTTTCAGTGATTTTCAGAAGATATTCAGAAGAATGGTTGTTGTTCAAGATTAGTATTAATTCTCTATTAATTAATTAAGTCATATAATTTAATTAAGAAAATAAATTATATCTGTAAAGATTAATTTATTTATTAATTGAATTAATTGAATTAATTGATTAATTAATTCAGAATTAATATAAGAATTTTCATAATTTAAATTGAATTCAAATCAGTTTAATTCAGTAAGACTATTAAAATTGAACTGGCATGACAATCTGGATTGTCATACCGATTGTCATGCCAGGCCATTTTAATAGTCATACCGAAAGTTCTACTGGAAGGAGATAGTCTTGCTAGTTCAGTTTGATTATCATGCTAGTACAAATGATTGTCTCACCGATTGTCATGCTAGTTCAGAGGATAGTCTTGCCGAAAGTCTTTCCAGTACAATTGGATTATCTCACCGAAAGTCCTATCAGCTATGGGATTGTCATTCCAGTTCAATTCAATTCAGTTGAATGAAATATAAAAGAACAGAAGCAGAAGGCATTCACTTTATCCAACTCAAGAACAAAACACAGCAGCCACAATAAAATATTCCATTTTCATCTGCTGAATTCAAGATCACAATTTCTAGTTTTAAAGTTAAATCCAAACCACTAGAAATCATTTTCTTGTTCTTGTGTAACTATCTAGCGGATCAAAATCCCTAGAACTTAATCTCAAATTGCGTTTAGCATTTGATTCTTTTTATTGCAAAAATAGAAAAAGTTCATGTCAAATTTATTTTAGATTTGTGATAATTAATTTGAGATTAATCCCTTGTAATCGATACCGTTGTTGTAACACCTTTCAAGTTTAATAATATTCTTATTTAACTTGAATTTTGTTTCACATTTTTATTCCACATTAAATTCGATTATTCGGTAGTGTTTGTATTCAAACCCCCCCCTTCTACAAACACATTGGGACCTAACAATTTGCTTTACCTGGGTGATAATTAATCATACAGTCGTAGTCCTTAACCAACTCCAACCATCTTCTCTGTCTCATATTGAGTTCCTTTTCCGTGAATATGTACTTTAAACTTTTATGATTCATATAAATCTCACATTTTTCTCCATATAGATAATGTCTCCAAATCTTCAAAGCGATACCTATGGCCGCTATCTCCAAGTCATGAGTAGGATACTTCTGCTCATGAGGTTTCAGTTATCTCGATGCATATGTAATAACCTTGTCGTGCTGCATCAAAACACAACCTAGTCCCTTATGAGAAGCATCACTATAGAATACAAAATTTCCTTGATCATCTGGAAGTGACAAAATAGGTGCTGTGATCAGTCTCCTCTTCAATTCTTAAAAACTTTCTTCACACTTGTCATTCCATATAAACTTTTCGTTCTTCTGGGTAAGCTTTGTCAAAGGCGTCGTAATCTTCGAGAAATCTTGAACAAATCGGCGATAATATCCCGCTAATCCCAAGAAACTTCTCACTTCTGCTGGTGTTTTTGGCCTTTCCCAATTTGTAATAGCTTCAATCTTTGCCGAGTCCACTTTGATCCCTTCATTACTGACTATGTGTCCTAAGAACTGAACTTCTTGTAGCCAAAACTCACACTTCGAAAATTTAGCATATAACTTTTCCTTCCTTAAAATTTCCAAAGATATCCTCAAATTTTTACGTATAGTCTTCTTCTGTCTTCGAGTAAATCAAAATATCGTCTATAAACATAATGACAAACTTGTCCAAATATTCTTTGAAAATTCTGTTCATCAAGTCCATAAACGCTGCTGGGGCATTGGTTAATCCAAAAGACATCACTAAGAATTCATAATGTTCTTTCCTTGTTCTGAAAGCTGTCTGCGGTATATTTTCTGGCTTAATCTTCAATTGGTGATATCCCGATCTTAGATCAATCTTGGAGAAATACTTGGCTCCCTTCAACTGGTCAAACAAATCATCAATTCGAGGTAACGAATACTTATTCTTGATTGTAAGCTTGTTGAGCTCTCGATAATCGATGCATAGCCTCATGCTTCCATCTTTCTTCTTAACAAATAGTACCGGTGCACCCCATGGGTATACACTGGGTCTAATTACTCCTTTTTCTAACAATTCCTGTAATTGTTTTGCTAACTCTTTCATTTCGACGGGTGCCATTCTATACGGGGCCTTGGATACTGGTTCCGTTCCAGGTGCTAAGTCGATTACAAACTCAATTTCTCTATTCTGAGGAAGTCCTGGTAACTCATCGGGAAACACGTCTGGGAACTCATTGATTACTGGAATATCTTCAAGTTTTGCTGGCTCCTGACTTCTATCAATTACATATGCAATAAAATGCTCACATCCTTGTCGTAGCAACTTTTTAGCTTGAATCATCATTAAGAACTTCTTCGCTTGCTTCTAACCTTTAAACGTTACTACTTTCTCGCCTGGCGTTTTCAAAATTACCTTCTTATTACGACAGTCTATCTGAGCTTTAGGCTTAGATAACCAATCCATTCCTAGAATAATGTCAAACTCTCCTAACTTAATAGTATCAAATGCACACAAAACTTATTATCAGAAATCTCAATCTCACAGTTCACACAAACTTGATTAACAGATATACGTTCTTGATTTTGTAATTCCACAATCATTATTTCATTTAAACATTCAACTGGATAATTTAACTTATTAACAAAATCTTGAGAAATAAACGATCGAGTTGCTCCCGAATTTATTAACACTTTGGCACACACAAAATTTACATATGCGTACCTGCCACGACATCAGTATCCTGGATAGCGTCCTTCACAGACATGTCAAAACTCTGGCCTTTGGAGTCTCATTCACTACTGGGGTGGATCCCATGATTCTCAATGCATTACTGACTGGGGCGGGTGTCTTACAATCCCTTGCTATATATCCTGACTTTCCGCACTTAAAACATGTAAATCCAATTGCTGAAACCTTGACTGCTGGATTCCGGGTAGCTAGTCTTTATTCACTGGCTCTCTAGCTGGCTGGTTATGGCACTCCCTTGAATAGTGCCCTTTTTGATTACATTTGTAACACACTACATTCAACTTATTACAAACTCCTCCATGTTTCTTCCCACGTACCTGACAATCTAGAAAAGTTAGCCTTAACTGATTTGGCTGGTTCACAGTGGCTGGACGGTTGCCTTGACCTCCGTCGCCTGCATTTTGCTTCTTGAAATTAAAATTTCTCCCTAGCTGAAACTTGCCCTTCTTCTGATTGAAATTTGGAAACTTCCCTGCTTGTGACTGTCCTTCAGTTCCTTCAAACTTTCTTTTCTTACTCTCCTTCTCCTTCTGTGACATCTCACTCTCCGTTTCTGTAATCATGGCCTTCTGTACAACTCCTGCATAGGTATCCAATTCAAATATGGCTACCTTCCCTCTAATCCATGGCTTTAAACCTTGCTGAAATCTCTTAGCTTTCTTCCTATCAGTATCTACATACGACGGTACAAACCTTGACAATTCTTCAAACTTACTTTCATAATCAGCTACCGACATATTCCCTTGCTTTAACTCTAAGAACTTCAATTCCATTTGATCCTGAACAAACTGGGGAAAATACTTCTCTAGAAACAACTCCTTGAATCTCTCCAAAGTAATAACATCTGTACCTTCCAATGTCTTCACAGTTTCCCACCAGTAGGTGGCTTCATTCTTCAAATAATAACTTGCAAACTCAACCTTCTGTTCCTCTTTCACTTTAACCAAAGCAAATGACTTCTCTATTTCCTTTAACCAAACACTCGCTTCAATTGGATCTAAAGAACCCTTGAATTCTGGTGGATTCACCGCCTGAAAAGTCTTAAAAGTTACCTGAGGGTTGGTCTGTCTTTGCTGTTGTTGAGTCAGGTGAACTGTTTGTTGAGCCAAGATCTAAAGAATCTGGGCTATTGTTGGGTCTATGGGACCTGGATTTGCATTCTGGTTATTGTTGTCCTGGTTGTTGTTGGTGGTTTCTTCATTTTGGTTGGTAGAACAGGTATTTCTTCTGGGAGGCATTTTCTGTAAAGAATCAAACTTATTTAGCCTTTAAATCAAATCCTTTTTATGAAAAGTTTTTGTAAAACAGAAATTTCCCTTCCTGAAAAGATTTGTAACAGTTGAACTAAGTAAATTGCATGCTTCTTTACAGAATGTAAACAGTTTAGGGGATAGGGTACATGGTATCACACGAGTTTATAATTGGTGCAATAAATAAAGTAAGATAAAGAAGGTGCAATAATGTAAATGACAATGCTATAAAAGGAAAGGTACTGATATATATATATATCAAAGTTCTGGTAGTACAAGCGTGAAAATGCTTCAACAAAAGCAAAAAGGGGTACAACAGGTCTACACACTACTCAGCAGGTTTAGTCTATAAATACAAGCCAAAAGTCTACTGATACACATTACATACTAATGTACATATAGAAACTATCACCTCAACTCTGGCTCAGCATCTCTGTCTCTGCATCTCTGTCGCTAGCTCCAAGGAAACTCTGGTCCACCAAGCCTCTCAAGATCCTCCATCACCTCTCTGGCACATCCCATAAGACCATCAGGGCCTGCATACTCACATACAGCTCCATGTAGTCTAGCCTCAAGAATCCTCTGTGTCACATGAATCTCCTCTCGAAGCTCCATCACACTCCTATCAACATCTATAGTCCTCATTATATGTTGCAGCTCCCGAATCTGTGCCAACAGGGACTCACGCTCCAAAGAAGAGCCTCATACCGGAAATAGGGAACATGATGTGGAGTAGAATGAAATGGTGAACCCACAACTGAATGCCCAGTAGAGTCAGAATTAGCAGGTGGGGGTCCTTAGATAGGTGGCCTCATACCAGGAGGTGCAATAGCTCGCAGTGGTACAGCCTCTATCACAACAGGAGGTAGTATAGCCAACACCAGTGGAAGAGCAGGTCGTGGATCAGATGACGGTCCTCTGACTTAAGGCTCAGAATGATCAGCTGGTACTGGAATAAAGGAATCTGCCATCGCTGCTATCTGAAAATCATATCGTAAGATAAAAATCTCGAACTACAATGCGAATCATACTAACACCTATTATACAGTCGCACTCAACCTCTCGACATTCTATCTTTCTATTCCTTACTTCTAATCCTAAACCTTTACCCCTTCCCGAAAACCTAGGCTTGTGGCAGTGACTTATAACATGTAGCTCTGATACCAAACCTGTCACGCCCTCCAAACCCGGGTCAGAAGTTTGGGATCCATAACACACACACACCATATATATAAACCTGCTTATAATAATAATAAAGGTAATAATATGCAGTGACCCTATTTACCAACATCCACGGATCGCAACAGGTTAAAGTATGCACACAAGCCACACACACACACTTATATTACAAACGTCCAAATCCCAACTATTCAAACTTACAACTGAATATTAAACATTTTTATAACTTCTCAAACTTAAACTATCACAAAAGTCTTCAGCTAGTTTATCCCGCTCAACCTGGAATCCTAGCTTGCACACTTGATTGGGGATCCTCGCTACCAACAGGTTTCTTCTTAACTGGACAAGAACATAAACAGAATCGCACAAATGAGCTAACTAGCTCAGCAAGTCACATTGACAATACTGAGATTAAACAATGATCAAGTGAAATGATTTAAGGTATCAAGTTTATGTATAAGCAATGATTTAGAATTGGATATTAAGTTTTCATTTTAAATACCAAGGTTAGGCTGCTGATTAGTCACGCACTAACCCCGAGCAAGGCACACAACTCAGCTCTAATTACTGGATCCAAGGCACACATTGGCCTAACTTGACCACCAATCTGGTCTGACCACGAATCTGGTCCACATTTTTTAAAACAATCCAATTCTATAATAATAACAAAATAAACAATGTAAAGCAATAAACAAGATCATAAACAACATTGAGTTTCAAGCATAAGATGGTTTACAATCTTTATAAGGGAACAATATGGCAAATATAAATATTGGCTATCAGCTGGTATAAGAATTGGATAACAAAAGAATCAAAGTCTCGTGGTTATATGGGCTAGTCTTCCAATATATAAGGTATAAAAGTTTGAGTGTTAAACAATTTCAGTTCAGTGATTGGTATTTAGTTTGTATGTATTTGTAGAGTAGTATCGTATATTTGTGGTTTGTATCTGGGTATTCAACAATCAATGGTTCAGAAAGAATAATGCTTGTGGCTCAAAGATCAATAACTGGAATCAAGGTTTAGGGTTCAGTGCTTCAAAGCACTTGCAATATAAAACAGAACTATCAATTATTCGCAATATATCTTGAAAAGGTTTAGAACACTTGCCTTGTCTTTACTCGCTAACACTTCACTGGCTTTCAATCACTATCTCTTATTCACCAACTATCTGCTTCCCTTTCCTACGCCTCGCTTCTTCTGCTCAGATATCACAAGTATCTATCAATACTTATCTCACTTGATTCTATTCGGTATAAACTTCTATCTACCCTTCGTTTACCCAAATCCGATTTACGGATTGAAAGTTACAAGTGAAACAGTCAAACAATGCACATATATGTATATAACACATCAAATATATCACATATAACACATAGCACGTAAGATATTCGATGAAAATACTTTTTCAAAGAAGATTTGATGTTAAAATGATTTTTCGGGTATTTAATATGAATTTTTAAACTTTTTCGGAATTAAAAATGGATCGTTGAATCATTTTAAAACAATAAACAGGGTTCGATTTCCCGAATCTGGCTTTAAAATCATTTTATAATAAATATCGAGCCTTGAAAATAATTTAAAATAATATTTAAAGCTCGAAACTATTTTTCAAAATTTTTAAATCAAAATAATTAATTAAATATAATTAATTAATTAATTAATAATTAATTAAATTAATTAATCAATTAATTTTCGAATATCGGTTAAAATTGGTTGGTTCCCGATTGTACAAAATAGTTTTTAATTACTCAGAAAAATAATTTATTAATTCCATAAATCTTTTATAAAATCATAAAATAACATAAAAATTAATCGAAAGATATGACAAATATCTATACTTTATTTTGGACATATAAAAATTAAAATACTCAAATTATATCATATTTAAATATCCAAACACATATACCACTTAACAAATACTTCACAGAATAAATACAGAATATACATTTATTATCAAAAATAATTACACGTTATCCCAGATATTACAGAAGTTATTCGAGAACTCCAGAATGACTTATCGAGAAGTCCAAAATGGCTTATAGAGAAGTCTCAGAGACATCGAAAAGTCAAATGAAGATGTGAAGATTGGAGATATCGAAAAGTCATTTCTGGATATAGAGAACTCAGAGATATCGACAAGTCAAATGAAGATGTGAAGATTGGAGATATCGACAAGTCAATTTCTTATTAGAGATCTCAGAGATATCGACAAGTCAAAATGTATATAGAGATCTCAGAGATATCGACAAGTCATTTCAACATGTAGAAATCTAGAGATCTCGACAAGTCAAGTACACTTATAGAGAACTCAGAGACCTCGACAAGTCAAATACACTTATAGAGAACTCAGAGTATGACTTCTCTATAGAAAAAAATGGAGATCTCGACATGAACCTCAAATAAAGTAATACATACAAGTTAAAGATTAAAGATTATCTATCAACAAATGATCTATTCACTTAGATTGGAAAGTCTACAAAAGCAGCTTGAAGAGTGCAAGATCAAGGGCCAAGATTAACTGACAAAGGATGGACACAGACCTACAAGATTTGCAAAGATTTATTAAACCAAAAATAGAAAGATTCAGAGATAGCTTAGAAAAGGGTTTAGTACATTTTATTGCATGCTGTGTAAACTTGTGTTTACTAATCTATAAAGTAAACACTGCTCCTTTGTTTTAGTTGTAACAAAATAGATCTAACTTTTTTTATACTCTCTCAAGAAAGAAACCGAGTTCTTATATTTTTAAGAACACAGAATTTGCAGCAAGACAAACTTAATTAATACAAATTAAGTAATTTTTGAAATATTGTGCGTGTGATTTTACTTATGTTGAACACAATATCTTTACAAATCATAAACTGCTTTGTTCACCATATTAAAACAAGTTTGAAAAAGGCTAAAAATCAAGAAAACACATTCACCCCCCTCTGTATTGTACTCAATATCTAACACTCTCTCATTTATGAATGAGACGGTAACTCATCAATATTTTCTTCAATTTAAGAAAAATTAATGGTAGACTCATTGAAAGCAACATTAATAGATTCTTCCACTTTGTCGATAAGCCTTGCTGGTTGTAAAATAACCCAAGAAAATACCTTCTATTGATCTTGCATCAAACTTACCTCAATTATTCTGAGTATCTAAGATAAGATATTTCGACCCAAATACTCGAAAATAATTGAAATTAGGGGTATTTTTTAAGCAGTTCATATGGAGTTTTAAGTAAAATAAGACGAATCAGTACTCTTTTTAAAACATAACATGAAGGGTTTACTGATTCTGCCCAGAATTTACATGGTAGATTACTTTCATGAAGTGGAGTACGATCAGTTTCTTGTAGTGTTCTATTTTTGCGTTCAACTACTCTGTTTTGTTGAGGAGATCGTGGAGCTGAAAATTCATGAGTGATTCCTCTGGATTTGAAATTAGTTATAAAATCCTCCCTGAATTCTCTACAATGATCACTGCAAATTGCTTGAGCTTAATTGAATTCTTGGTCTCAAGATTAGTAAAAAGATCCTTGAACTCAACAAAAACTTCATCTTTAGTTCGTAAAAATAATACCCAAACAAAACTGGAATAATTATCGACTATTACAAAAGTATAATTCTTACCTCTAATACTTACATATCGTTCAGGACCAAAGAGGTCTAGATGAAGTAGCTGTAAAGGATCAGTAGCTGAAACTCTATTCTTAGCAGGAAATGAAGTTTTCACCTGTTTACCAAGCTGACAAGCCGTACAAGGTTCCACTTTCTTGAATTTGAGCTTTGATAAACCTCAGACAAATTCATGAGATGAAATTTTACGAAGCAGTTTCATATTTACATGACCAAGACGTCTATACCAGAGATTTTGATTTTCTTGAATAGTAGCAAGACAGATTTCTTCATACTGCTCATCAAAATCTAAGATAAAAATATTTCCCTTTTTTTTGCTAATTAGACAAACTCATTAGCTTTAGTACAAATACAACAAACATCCTTATCGAAATTAACACTATGACCCGGATTAGTCAGTTGACTCATACTAATAAGATTGTATTTCAACCCATCAATAAACTGAACATTATTAAGAACAAATTTATCATTTTTTATGGTACCTTTACCAATGAAAGGAACATTGTTTGAATCCTCTAGTGTTTGAATCCCCGAGAGTAAATAGGCCTCCCTCTTTAGCCATAAGTGACATAAACTTTGATTTATCCCCAGTCATATGACGGAAACATCCACCATCAATAATCCATTTGTTTTGAGAAATAGGGACTTTCAAACGTACCTACAAAAGATTATCCATATTTTAGGTATTCACATTATTTTTGGTCCATGGTTGTTAGTATCATAAATCTTATATAAATGCATATCAGATTTCTTAATCCACATTTGCACAATATCCATAGAAGTATGCTTAGGTTTATGTCTAGCAGATGAGTCAGAAAAGTTGCCCTTGATACCACATATTCATGATTCAGAAGTAGTGTGGCCAGGTTTGTCACAATCTCGACACTTTTCATAAGGCATCTTGTATTTTCATAGGGGCTCTTTTGTAACTACTATGAAAAGCACCTTTCTTGACAGATTCATATCCTAAACCGTCTTTAACAAGAGAAGATTTTTTATCCCCAGGTTGAGCATTAAGAGTTCCTTCACCATAAAAATACCAAGCTAGATTTTTTTCCAGCTGTGCGACTTTCTACTTTAGTTCTGGAACCAAGGGTTCTGGTTCACTATCCCTTTCGAAATCTTCTTGACCAATTGATGTTGATTCTTTCTTTAAAGCGTCTGGACAAACGTCCCTCATTTTGATCTCATTCTTAAGATATTCATTTTATTCTTTGATTCAGAGATCTTCTCTGATAATGATTTATTTTCAGCAATCAAGGCTTCTTCTTTCATAGGATCAGCTATTTTACTAAGCACTTCGCTTAATGCTTGTGTCAGTTAAGCATTATTTTTTTTTAATTTTCTATTTTTTCCCTGCAAGGTTAGTATATATTGAGAAATACTTAAAATATTCATGAGATTGATCATTTTGTACCTCATCATTGTCACTAGAGCTGTCTTCTAATCCAACAATGCAAAGTTGAGCGACTTCACATCTGAGTCAATTTCCATATCAGATTCATTATCACTCCATGTTAGCAAATCTTTTTTCTTAGTGTTGAGCTTGAAGCAATCCTTCTTGAAATACCCTTTTTTCCCACATTCAAAGCATGCATCTTTGCTAGAATTGGCCTTATTTTCTTTGTCGGAATTCAGCTTGTATTCCTTCTTAGAAAACTGAGATTTCACAGGTTATTTTGATGTATTTCTTTTAGCCAGAAATTTCTGAAATCTCTTTGTGAAAAGAACAACTTCCTCATCAGAATCTTCAGGAGATTCGTCTACATCTACATTAAGAGCAAACGTCTTCTTGCGAGAAATTTCATCTTTTTCATCATATATGTGTAATTGATTCTCAAATTCTTCCGATTCACTGAAGAGAGTAAGAGTATCCATAATGGATAAAAGAGTGGAATCCTGCAGAATAGTGAACTTGGGAACAAATTTCTTAGGCATCGCCCTGAGTATTTTCTGGTTGATCTCTCATTGTGGAATTTGCCTTTCTAGAAGTGAGATAAAATTCATCAAGGTAAGAAACCTTCCTTGAGAATCCCTGATGCTTTCATCTCTTTCCAACCTGAAACCTTCATAGTTACTCATAAACATATTATGTTTGACTTCACCTACCTTGGATCTTCCTTTATGTCTGACTTTGATAGTGTCCCATATATGTTTAGCAGTGGTACATATAGATACTTTGCGTAGCACAGTGACAGAATTCCATTTAGAATATAATTCATGGCTCTTGCATTATGATTCTATGAGCTTATTTCGTCAGTGTATTCGTTGATTGTCTTAGGTTTTCCATCTTTCATAGGTACTGAAATACCATTGTCAACCGCATCCCACATAAGCATCACGCCGGATGAAGAGTTTTATTCAAACTTTCCAATCATTGTAGTTCTCAGCCCCAAGTAGGAGGGAAAGGATATCAACAGAAAGAAGATTTGATTGCTCCATGGATCGCTAGCAAAATATTCACTAAAATCGAAGATTAAATGCACCCGTTTTGATACCAAATGAAATTCGATATGTGTAATCAGACCAAAAGAGCTTGTGTCAATATTCAAAAGAGTCTAATTCTGATACAAATGGAACAATATCAGTATATTGAAGAATGTAATTTGCGTAACAATGTAAAGCGATATAAAGAAATATATCAAATGCAAAATATCAAGAGTTTAGCTTGATTCGGCCCATAAAATTAATCAATGGCCTATATCCAAGTCCTTATGCCAACAAGAATAGAGAGTCTATTATAATCCAACAATAAAGAACTTACAAACGTTTTTTATTACAAATACAATGATTACTTGAAAGAACCATTTCCTTTGACACTAATGTCACATAGAAAACCTGCTACATCAGTCCATTGATTACCTTGGCCTTGAGCATTTGTAATCTAATCTACTTGCCACAACCCGACAATAAGGTGATATAAATAAAGTATATTACAACTCAATATATATTTCTTATTCGACTGTATATTCAAGAATGGGAATAATAAGAAATTACTTTTCAGATCGATAGAAAGTTATGAGGGTATTAGTTTCAATCTGAAAAATGCGATGCATATGTATACACACAACTAACGACATTCATATTTTCAAACTTAAATCAGATTGAATTTGTTAAACAAGTTTGTTTGAAAATCACATTAAAAGTGACCTTCTGATCTTGAACCTTCATCGTAAGCTCTCCTTTTTGCACATCGATCATAGTTCGGCCAGTAGCCAAGAATGGTCTTCCCAAGATAATGGGAATCTTCTTATCCTTCTCAAAGTCTAGAATGATGAAATCGGTAGGGAAGATGAGCTTATCCACCTTAACCAAGATATCCTCCACTACTCCTCACGGATAAGTGATGGAACAATCAGCCAACTGCAAAGACATGTTAACAGGTTTTGGATCAGGTAGTCCATGTTTCTTTAAAATAGATAAGGGCATCAGATTGATTCTAGCTCCTAAGTCACACAAACACTTGTCGAACAACAAGTTTCCGATGGTGTAAGGAATAGTGAAGCTTCCAGTATCCTTAAGCTTCGGAGGCAACTTCTGTTGCAGCACAGCACTGCATTCCTCCATAAGAGCAACGGTCTCTAAGTCATTGTTAAGGCGAAAACACACGCTAATAATACACGCGAGTATACGCGTTCGCAAGTAATATAGAATAAATTTTAGTTCGTTCCCACAGAGACTCAGCTTAATTATGCTCAATTACACTTACTCACCAATGTATAATTACTTCTCAATGTCAAGACAATAACACTTAGATTTGATTAACTAATTATTAACTACAGTTAACTACGAGAATTAAACACTTAATTAACACTTGAATTAACAATATTAAACACACATGAGATCATAACATCATTACTACTTCCTTCAATATTCATTGTTATTACCCTTAGCATGTGACAGTGATGATATTAATCGAACAACACGAAACTGATAAAAGCCAACTTTCGTTATACTAATACCATTCTACCAAACATCCACAATTAAGATAGAAGTTGAATAGGCATCAATTATGTTGAGACCCTATATGTCTACAGAATTTAAAAACATAACGATTTAAGCACAAGTTATTCCTTTTGATTACACAGGGCAAGTAAAACGGTTAGAGTTACCCGCTAATCATGCATACTCATACATGAACCTATGGTAGCATGACAAGTTCTAAATCTCAAGATCCACCGTCGCTTCACAAGAGATTAACACCCTATCTTATATGTTCGCGACGCACATAAGATGAATAAGCGCAACATATGCTAGATACCATACAATCATCACACTTTAAGGTATTAAACAACTAAGTAAACAATTCCATAGTAAATCCGTTACGACCCCATGATCATGATTAGCCCATGATAGCACTCATCGTCACCATGGGTTCATATGAAAACATGATAATAATACACAAAAATAACTAAATAAACTACTTATATTAAACCAGAGTACGTCACAAGAGTAAATAGGTTCAAAGTAAAGAAAACTAGCATCCACTGATACAACGAATAAAAGAATCACAAGAAAATTATGCTTCCTCTTCGTTGCTATGTGCTAAAACGGTCTTCTTCCTTATCTCCTTGCTCCTCGATTAATACCACGATTCAACACATGTGAACGTCTCTGAAAACTACTTATATAAAAGCCCCACAAAACCCAGCTATCTCAGAAGTTGGAAGCTCAACAGAATTAGGAGTCTAAAAATCAGTACCTTTTTTGCGCCCCTGAGCGGCCGCTCAGCAATCCTGAGCGGGCGCTCAGAACCTTTCTGGAAAATTCATTTTTCTGCTCCCGTTCTTTGCTGCATTCTGCTCCTAACTTCCCACTTGCAATGCCAAACATATACTGAGGCTTATTCTTGATGAAATCTCTCCACAAATGCAAGTAATACCCTGAAATGCACAAACACTAGAAAAACGTATCAAATACATAAAATACTTGATTTCAAGACATCAATTCAAGCT
The DNA here is from genome assembly GCF_009905375.1 of Apium graveolens. Lineage (NCBI taxonomy): Eukaryota > Viridiplantae > Streptophyta > Magnoliopsida > Apiales > Apiaceae > Apium > Apium graveolens. The sequence continues at coordinate 59,076,975 of NC_133654.1, read as the reverse complement.
ATTATAAGACATTCGAAGTGGTATAAAATGCCACTTATCACACCCCCAAACTTAAATCGATGCTTGTCCTCAAGCGTCATAGACTCAAAAACAAAACAAAAACATGCCTGAATGCAATCTACATGTAATGCAGTGATCCCCTTCCGAATGACTAAACCAACCAACTTATAACATCTCAACAAATGCAATTAGGCGAATAAAGATCAATCAAATCATGCAACTAACATACAAACCAGAAACGTGGTGTGTGCTAATGCTTAACAGATATACTTCGAAACTAGATCAATCATCATAACTCAACTATCCTCAAGGCAATCGCATGATTATACGAAGAATAAATTTTAGGAACAAAATGACTTATAACACTTCAAGATTACTGGAGCTTATTACAGAATCATGCTTTTTATTCAACAACAACAAATGCTTATTTGACCGTGCAATGAGTGAGGTCCACAAAATACTTATACAATGATATCCATTTAGCGAGCGTTAGGTTAGCGGATCCCAGACTATAAAAGCCTTAAGTCACTAGGCACAAAGTCCCCTAAGAACTTAATAACTCGAATACCAAAGAGCCCACTCGTGATCAATTATGCATTAACTCTTTATTTTTTTCTTTTCTTTTTTTTTTTGCTTCTGAGCAAGTGCGTTTCGCTCCATCTTGCTCAACCCTAGACTACTCGCATAAAAATACGAGTCGGCTACTATCCATTTGACGCCTAACCACACTTAGCAATGAATTCTAATTTTTACTCCAATTTTTATCTATTCATGCCTTTTATCATTAAGAACCTATTATAAATTCTAAGCATAATCAACAGATTAACCTTGAAAACCATCAAACCATGACAACAATCTAGTCCTTAAGCATTCTCTAAGACTTAGTGAAATTACAAGTGTTTCTAGCATGCACGTCAACCTACAAGACTCAACATTACTCTAACGCTATCACTACACTCGCATCAACATCACAAATCAATTGGTAAAGCAACGCAAAAGGGATCATGGTAATATGCATGAGCTAAATATTCCTTAACTACCACCCCCAAACTTAAAATCTTCATTGTCCCCAGTGAAGGTAGTAGAAAGGAACACAGGGTATACCTACTCGGAGAAATCATCATCATCACCCTTAGAGGGTGGAGTATCAGAAGGCGGATAAGCAGAGTCCTCACAAAAAACGGGCCACTGGATGTCAGCTCCAAGGCCTCTAAAAGCAGTCCCAAGTGCAAGGGTGAGCTCCTGAGCAAACCTGCTCTGTGTCTCGTACATAGCATCCATCCACCTCGACAGCCTCCTATACTGGGCATCAGCCATCCCAATACCCTCCTGAGCTCTAGAAGAGCCTGCCTCATCACGCCCCGATCTGGCCATGGTAGCACCAGCTATTGGACGCCCTCCTGGAAGACGATAACCCAACCCATGCTCCTCGGGCTCTACACCAGTCCACTCCTGCATCGCATTCAGAGTCCCGGAATCAATAGGAGCGGCCTGCAGCTGCAACTACTCGTGAGAAGGCCACTGAACTCCCACTGCTCGGCAAATCTTTATAACAGTAGATGCATAAGGGATGTTCATATGCTTCGCTCCCCTCAAAAACTTCAGAATTCCTTGGTAGATGAACTTGTTAGGAATATATGTGCATTAGTTTGATGATATGTTTAACAAAACACTTAAGTAGAAGTTTAGTGTTTGTAGCCTCAACGGATAAGACCACTTTGGCTATCCGTTGATGGTGCAGCTTTTCTTAGAAATAAGTCTAGTGTTGTAGCACATTTCAGTCTCTGTATTTAAGATATAATTCTTAGAAGTTGAGAGAAAATATAAGTCATGTTGACTACTAGAAGATATGCAAATAGGAAGGCCAATTGTAAATATTTCATGCCTTGTAATTTTGTATAAATGAAGTGGTATCAACGGATATCTTAAAGACCTTCAACGGATGAGAAACAAAGCTTCAACGGATGTCTCTAAAGCTTCAACGGATAGAGCTTCAACTGCTAACACATCAACGGATAAAGCCATCAACGGATGAAGGCTTCAACGGATGTTCTGTTAAATAGCAGTTGATAAGTGGTAGTTGTAACAGCAGACAGAGGCACATGGGTTGACAGAGATAACTGAAATGTGGAAGCCTAATTTTAGGAACATCAGAAAAAGCAGTCGTTCTACTCTAGTACAAAGAGGCAATAGTCAACAAAGTACTTGAGTGATATGGAGAAGAAACAAGTGGAGAACTTATTTTAATATTGTATTTTTATCTTTGTCTTCACTTGTACACTTGGTGATATATAAACCAAGTAGCAGCTAGTAATTAGATAAGAATTTTTCCAGTGCTGTTTAGAAAAATCTTGAGAGAAAAATTATCTAGTTTGTACTAGGACGCAGCTGTGATCAACATCTAGAATCACAGATTTTCTGAAATACCATCTCTGGTGGAACAACAATCCACCAGAAAAGTTTTTAAGGTCTGTTGTGTTCTTTACATTAGTGCTTGAATATATATCTGTCTGTATTAGCTTAAAGCAATTCACACACTTGTTTATCTTGAACACAAAGCCTTTAAAACTGCTCAAAACTTGAAAAAGTTTTGAGATTTACATTCAACCCCCTTCTGTAAATCTCATTGTTAGTCCACTAGGAATAACAATTGGTATCAGAGCAAGCTCTTGACACACAAAGAGTTTAAAGATCTTGGAAACTAACAAAGATGAGTAAGAAGGATATTGGAGTAAAAATCCCAGTTCTTGACAAAGACAGTTATCACCATTGGAAGGTGAAAATGCACCTTCATCTACTCTCCCAAGATGAAGGTTATGTAAACTGCATTGAGAATGGTCCTCACATTCCCCACAAAGTAGCCACAGTTGCTACGGCCACAATTGCTGTTGGCCAATCCATTCCAAAACCTAGAGCAGAATGGACAATGGAAGACACAGAAGAAGTCCACAAGGATAAGAAGGCTATGAACATTTTGTTTAATGGTCTTGACAAGGATATGTTTGATAATGTGATAAATTGCACAACTGCCAAAGAGGTTTGGGACACAGTTCAGCTACTGTGTGAAGGTACAGAACAAGTAAAAGAAAACAAAATGCAGCTTCTCATTCAACAGTATGAGTATTTTCATTTTGAAGAAAATGAATCTTTAAATGACACATTCAATAGATTCCAAAAGCTGTTGAATGGACTGAAGCTGTATGGTAGAGTGTACCAGGTGAAGGATTCAAATCTTAAATTTTTAAGATCCTTGCCAAAGGAATGGAAACCCATGACTGTCTCCTTGAGAAACTCTCAAGATTATAAGGACTTCACTCTTGAAAGATTATATGGAATCTTGAAGACTTATGAACTAGAGCTGGAACAGGACGAGGTATTGGAGAAGGGAAGAAAGAAAGGAGGTTCAGTTGCCTTGGTAGCTGAAAATGAGAAAGAATGCAGACAAGAAACTGTGAGATCTACATCAAACTCCAAAGATGGTACAAACAAATCAGAATCAAGCAAGGGTAAGGAGCAAGTTGCTGAAAATGAAGACAACTCCAGCCAAGATGACTCTGATGGTATTGATGAGCATCTTGCATTTCTGTCCAGGAGATTTGCAAAGATGAAATTTAGGAAAAACACTAGAGCCACTAAACCTCATAAGAACATGGTGGACAAATCCAAGTTCAAGTGTTTCAATTGTGGTATAAGTGGACACTTTGCAAGTGAGTGCAGAAAGCCAACTTCTAAAAAGAAGAAATTTGACCAAGTAGATTACAAAAAGAAATATTTTGATCTGCTCAAGCAAAAGGAGAGGGCTTTCATTACTCAAGAAAAAGACTGGGCAGCTGATGGAGAAGAAGAGGATGAAGATGTGGAATATGTCAACTTGGCTCTCATGGCTGATTCTGAGGAAAATGAAGTTAGTTCATCAAGCAACCAGGTAATCACTACTGATTTAACATAGCTTACTAAAGAAGAGTGCAATGATGCTTTTAATGACATGTCTACTGAATTGTATCATTTGCGTGTGTCTCTTAAATCTCTTGCTAAAGAAAATAGTAGGATTAAAGAGAACAATCTGTTTTTAAGTAATAGAAATGCTGTGTTAGAAGATAAGTTGATTGATCTAGAGAAAACTAAGCTACATTGTATATCTGTTGAAAATGAACTAGCTGAATCTGTTAAGAAAGTAGAAATACTTTCCAATCAATTAGAGAGAGAGTAAGAGGTGATTAAAGCCTGGAAGACATCTAGGGATGTTAGTGCTCAAATTTCCAAGGTCCAAGGAATTGAATCATTCTGTGAGACTGCCTGGGATAAAAACAAAAAGAAACTGGAATTAATTGATGGGCTGTCAACGGATGTGGAATCAACGGATGATGAAAGTTATTCGTTGAAGGAAGAAAAGGAGCATCCGTTTAAGGTTCCTCAATTAAAACAGGCAGATGTTTCTAAAAGTGAAAATCTAAAGAAACTCAACAAAAAGTTTGGTTCAACTTCCAAGAACTTTGTCAAAGGAGAAGCAAGCATATCCAAAGAATTCAGTAAGGTGAATATAGGACACATGACCTTAGAACAGTTAAAGAATAGGCTCAAAGTGGTTGAGGATAAAAAGGAAACTAAAAGGAAATCTAATAGAAATGGGAAGGTAGGGGTTAACAAACATAACAATTACACACCTGATAAGTATGCTCCTAGAAAAAGCTGTGTGCATTGTAGTAGTGTTAATCATCTATTTGCTAATTGCAAATCTATTAAGAAAACTCCCATACCTGTACCCTCTTCCATGCCTAATATGTCTGCATCACCTCTGCATGCTATGCCTGTTATGTCTCAACAGAATCCTTATGCACATTTTGCAAACATGCCATATTTTAACAATCCTTATCTTGCTGCATTTAGTATGCCTCAAATGCCATACAATATGCCAATATGGAATAACATGCTTGCACAATCCATGCCTTATCAAATTCCAAATGTGCTAAATGATTCTGTGACTAACCCTACACCTCAACCAACTACATCTAAGATCAAGGTTGACTCAAAGTTACCTAAGTCTAAAGATGCAGGAGGAATGAAGTCTAGGAGAAAGGCTAACAAGAATGGACCCAAGGAAACTTGGGTACCAAAATCAACTTGATTGATCTTATGGTGTGCAGGGAAAAAGAAGAAATCTATGGTACTTGGACAGTGGCTGTTCAAGACACATGACAGGAGATTTCTCCCTGCTCACTGAGTTTAAGGAGAGAGCTGGCCCTAGCATAACCTTTGGAGATGAAAGCAAAGGGTTTACTATGGGATATGGCTTGATTTCAACAAGGAATGTCATCATTGATGAAGTTGCATTAGTTGATGGTCTCAAGCACAACTTACTGAGTATCAGTCAACTATGTGATAGAGGGAATACAATTTCCTTCAATTCAGAAGCCTGTGTTGTCACCAGCAAGAAAGACAACAAAGTGGTTCTAACTGGAGTTAGAAAAGGGAATGTGTACATAGCTGACTTCAACTCTACAGATGCAAAATCCATTACTTGTCTCTTCATCAAAGCAAGTTCAGTTGAGAGTTGGCTATGGCACAAGAAGCTATCCCATTTGAATTTCAAGACAATGAATGATCTAGTCAAAAAGGACTTAGTTAGAGGAATTCCTCTAGTTGAATTCTCAAGGGATGGTTTGTGTGATGCTTGTCAGAAAGGCAAACAAAGGAAAGCATCATTCAAAAAGAAGCTTGAAACAACAATTGATGAACCATTACAGCTGCTGCATATGGATTTGTTTGGACCAGTCAATGTATTGTCAATTGCAAGAAAAAGATATTGCTTAGTGATTGTAGATGATTTCTCAAAGTTTTCATGGGTCTATTTTCTTGGATCAAAGGATGAAGCAAGTGAAATCATTATCAATCACATCAGGAAAGTCAATAATCATCCTGACTTGAAGGTTAGGAATATCAGGAGTGACAATGGAACTGAGTTCAAGAATTTGTCAATAAGGCTGTTCTGTGAAGAAAATGGAATCATGCATGAGTTCTCAGCTCCAAGAACACCTCAGCAAAATGGGGTAGTTGAAAGAAAGAACAGATCTTTGATTGAGGCTGTCAGAACAATGCTTGAAGAATCAAAGTTACCAATATATTTCTGGGCTGAAGCTGTTAATTGTGCCTGCTACACTCAGAATATTTCTTTGATCAATCAAGCTAAAGGCATGACTCCTTATCAGTTGTTCAAGAGAAGAAAACCAACTCTAAACTTTCTTCATGTCTTTGGATGTAAATGCTTTATACTGAGGAATCAATCTGACCATAAAGGGAAGTTTGATGCAAAGGCTGATGAAGGGATATTTGTTGGTTACTCAGCTGGAAAATCTTATAGGGTCTACAATCTAAGAACCAACATTGTTATGGAATCTGTGCATGTTGTGTTTGATGATAAAAAGATTGATGGACTAACAGATGAGGGACACCATGAGAGACTCAAATTTGACAACATTGAGATATATTGTGATGATAGTGAAGAGGAGATTGATGGAGATGACACTTCAAAAGGGATTCAAAATATGCCCTTGGATAATGCACAAAATTCTGCACCCGTTGATAGAGGCAATGCAGTATCCGTTGAAAGACATAGTGCATCATCCGTTGAAGTACAAAATGAAGCATCCGTTGATCATAGTTCATCAACGGATAATCGATTTACATCATCAGTTGATAGAACTCCAAATTCCCTGCAAAGAACCAACAACTCAGGGGGAGTTTCAACTAATCAACACTCTGTCTCACATCATGACAATACTGAGGTCACCTCATCTAGAGCACATCTTCCACCTCAAAGGAAATGGACCAAGAATCATCCCTTTGAACTGATCATTGGTGATGCATCATCTAAAGTGCAAACAAGAAAAGCTACTCAAGATGAATGTCTGTATAGTAGTTTTCTATCTCAGGAGGAACCTAAGAAAGTGGAAGAAGCTTTATTGGATCCAGATTGGATATTAGCTATGCAGGAAGAGCTGAACCAATTTGAGAGAAACCAAGTTTGGAAGCTGGTACCCAAACCAAAGAACAAGAGTCCTATTGACACAAAATGGGTATTCAGAAACAAGATGGATGAAAATGGCATTGTCATAAGGAATAAAGCTAGATTGGTTGCTAAAGGCTATTCTCAGCAAGAGGGAATAGATTTTGATGAGACATATGCTCCTGTTGCAAGACTGGAAGCCATCAGAATTTTTCTAGCCTATGCAGCCCATGCCAATTTCAAAGTCTATCAAATGGATGTCAAGAGTGCATTTCTAAATGGAAAATTAGAGGAAGAAGTCTATGTAAGTCAACCTCCAGGATTTGAAGATCCAAATTTTCCAGACTATGTGTATTATCTGTTGAAAGCACTCTATGGACTGAAGCAAGCACCTAGAGCCTGGTATGAAACCTTATCAAAATTCCTTTTGGAGAATCACTTCACTAGAGGTACTGTTGATAAAACTCTCTTCTTTAGGAATATTAATGGCTCTAGTATACTTGTTCAAATTTATGTAGATGACATAATATTTGGTTCTAAAGATAATAAACTTTGCAAAAAGTTTGCTAAGCTAATGCAAAGTAAGTATGAAATGAGCCTGATGGGAGAACTAACCTATTTTCTTGGTTTACAAGTTAAACAAGTTAGTGATGGAATTTTCATTAGTCAAACTAAATATATTCATGATCTTTTAAAGAAGTTTGACTTAATGGAATGTTCATCTGTAAAAACTCCCATGGCCACTGTCACCAAACTTGAATTAAATAAGACTGAAAGGTCTGTGGACATTACAAGTTATAGAGGCATGGTTGGTTCACTTTTATATTTAACTGCTAGCATACCAGATATAATGTTTGCTACATGTCTGTGTGCTAGATTTCAAGCTGATCCTAGGGAGTCTTACTTAATTGCTATCAAGAGGATTTTCAGATATCTCAAGGGTACACCAAATTTAGGTATTTGGTATCCTAGAGAATCTGACTTTGATCTAATTGGTTATTCAGATGCAGACTATGCAGGTTGCAAAATAGACAGGAAAAGTACAACAGGGTCCTGCCAATTCCTGGGAAACAAGCTTGTATCATGGTTTAGCAAAAAGCAAAATTCAGTCTCTACTTCTACAGCTGAGGCTGAATACATTGCTGCTGGAAGTTGCTGCTCTCAAGTGTTATGGATGAGGAATCAACTCCTTGATTATGGACTTCATATTGACAAAATTCCTATCTTTTGTGACAACACAAGTGCCATAGCCATAACAGAGAATCCTGTGCAGCACTCAAGGACCAAGCACATTGATATCAAGTACCACTTCATCAGGGAGCATGTCATGAATGGTACAGTGGAACTACATTTTGTTCCAAGTGAACAACAAATTGCAGACATATTTACCTAGCCACTTGATGAATCAACATTCACAAGATTGGTAAGTGAGCTAGGTATGCTTAATTACTCAAAAAATTTATGTCCTTATTGCAATTTGAATTGAAGCCTGAAATGTATTAGTTGCTAGAACAAATTTGACTTTTTAACACAGATTATTCCATCAACGGGTATTTCCTATCCGTTGAAAGTCAAAATTGTTCCATCAACGGATGTTCATTATCCGTTGAAAGACATATACATTTCTGGAATTTTTATCCGTCAACGGATAAAACTGTAGTACTTTTCAACGGATGATAATTTACTTTATCCGTTGAAATGTCACATCAGTCGATTCAGGTGTCTTACAGCCGTTGATTCTATTTTCTTAACCGTTGATACTCATACATACAGCTGTATGTATTTGTTTTAAAGGTAGTTTTTAGAATTCTTACAGTTTATTCTTAAACGGCTGAAACTCACTTACATATATTTATTGTTTAATCTTTTATTTATGCTTTTTAATTTGAGAAAGTATAAAAGCCCTTCTGATTTTTCATTTTTACTTTACGCTTTCTTGAAACTTCAAAGCTTTTACCATTTACTCTCTACAAAACCTTCAAGTTATTCTCTGCAATTTCTACTTACAACAATGGCACCAGTAGTAAAAATTATGTCTCAATCTGGGTTCATCTATGAGAAGAACAATTTCATAGCTTTGGTAGCAAAGAATGAAGCCCACTCAGATTATCACAAAATGATGGACTTCATCAGAAACTGTAAACTTAGCTATGCAATGCTGGAAGCCCCAACGATTTACTGTGAAGCAGTTGAGGAGATTTGGACAACTGCTGAGTTCAACTCCATAGATATGACCATCTCTTTCACTCTCAAAGGTAAAAATCACTGTGTTAACTGTGATGATTTACTAGCATGTTTTAAATTGCCTGAGAACAATGCCATGACACCAAACACTGATAATGATGTATCCAGCATGTTAGATTCCATAGGTTATTCTCTTAACTCTGCTAGTTTAGGGAGTATTAAAAGAAAAGGCCTTAGGAAAGAATGGAGCTTTCTTGGGGATGCCTTTATCAAGGTTTTCTCTGGGAAAATTAGTAATTTTGATGCCATAACTTCATCTCTTGTTAATATGCTCTATATGCTTGTTTCTGATAGGTATTTTAACTTTAGCAATTATGTTATGCTAGAATTGGGTACTAGATTAGGTAACAAAGCTAATAGACCTAATAACATCTATTATGCTAGATTCTTTATGTTATTGGCTAACCATGTTGCTGAAGGTTTGGTCATAACCAATGAGAATAACAAACTCAAGTGCTGGGCACAAGAGAAAAGAGTTCTTGCAGATTTATTGAGAATGGATCTCAACAGCAGTGTACCATTGGTATATTTACCAATCATGGATGCACCTCAGGTAAGTGAGGTAATTGTTTCTACAACTCCTACTTCTTCCAACCCCTCTATTTCTTTATCTTCTAGTGTGCCCATGGAATCTGTGACAATGCCCCAACAGATTCCTACCAAGGTTACCAAAACTAAACTTTCAAAATCAAAGACAAAGAAAACCACCTCTGTTGTTTCTCAAAAGACAATAGTTGTAACACCTACCCTTAACCCTGAGGGGAGTGAACAGGGTGCGAGTGGTGAGGGGAGGGGTGAACATCAAAGAAACCCCCAGGATAAGAAAGGAGAGATAAGTGTTTCCCAAGCTAGCCAAACCACAGTTTCTCAAAAAGCTGTGGTGGTTGAAAAGGTTACTAGCACATCCCTAGCTGCATTCTCCCAAAAGGATGTAACTATTGAAAATAGTTCCCAACCAGGAACACAGAACAAACGAGGGAGGGACGCAGAAGCCAAACACTCACCAACAAAAGCTTTTATTAGAAGAAAGAGGGCTAGAACCCAATCTTCTACACAGGGTGCACACACTGCACATATACATCCATCTGTATCTATGCCTTCTCAAACTCAGTTTGATGTGGCTCCAACAAATGTGGAGTCACAGCCCCATTCTCTCACAATTAACACACATCAATCACTACACACTTCATCACCATCTCTGGATGTGGATATGTTATTCCCATCAATTCCTGTTCTTCAACGGATAAGCTTAACAGCAGTTATCCGTTGATACCATCAGTGTCACCTTCAATGGCTATTCCATATCTGTTGATAGTCTCTACACACACAACTGAAACAATTCCAAGTGTAGAAGACATGATTACTGTACAATCACTTTTAGGACTGAGGGAAGGGAGTGACAATTTGAGTGAGAGGCTGGGTTGCACCCAGGCAAAAGGAGAGATCGAGAGCTCAAATATGCATGCTATTTCTTCCAGCATGGCAAAAGTAAGTGAGAGGAGTACCACCTTAGTAGGTGAAGGTGAGGAAGTGAGGAGTGTGAGCCAGGGGGAGCCCCTGATGCAAGAATATAGAGAAAAAGAGAGAAAGGCAGGTACAGCAGATATAAGGGTGGATCCAGCCATTGCTAATGAGTCAATGATTGTGGATGATGCTGAAAAGGAAAGACAATTTCAGCAACATTACAAAGCTGTAATTGATAACATTTCCTTGGATGCTGACACTTTTACTCATCCTGTGTCAACCTATCAGTTGTTGGCTGCTCAGGGCAATGAGGAGGCAGAAAAGACACTACATCTAGTACATACAACAGAATCTCTTCAAAGGGATAAAGCTGTTATTAACAAGATGCCTTCTACAGCTGGTGAGCCATCTGAGGAATTTGGAGTAAATTCTGATGATGATGACTCTGTTTCTTTTGATGGAAGCATGAACTTAGGGGGAGATGAAAGCCCTAGTTCTATTCCAAATTTACCTGAATGGGCCTTGACAAAGGAGTTTACACCAGGGCAATTCAATGTCTCCTTAGTCAAACAAATCATTACTATCCAACAGGCCATTCAGAAAACTTCACATGCTGGTACCAAGGCAATCCTTACAGCTCACCTGGACTCACTGCATCTCATGAAGTTGCAGCAAGTAAGACAGAATCTGAGTGTGGATGAACTCAAGAAGGATATTGCTGACTTGAAATCCTACAATTCTGAAAAATTGGATTCAGTCATGCCCTATGGTACAATGAAGGACTTATTGTTGAGATTGAAAAAGGATTCAAATACTGAAAAGAGACTGGCTAAGTTAGAAGACAGAGTCCAAGTTATTGAAAATTCTGTGGCCACCATTCTTCACAACCAACAATCTCAAACAAGTCTACTTATGCAGCTGGCAAAAGCACAAGGCTTGACCCCTCTCCTTGATGATAACAAAAAGGGGGAGAGAAAAAGGGAAGGGGAAGGAGAGCCATCTACAAAAATCCAGATATCTAAAGTGCTAGTTCCTGCCATCACTACTTCTCCAATTATGCAAATCAAAGGAAAGCCTGATGGAATTGACCTAATCCAGCTAGCAGCAGCTGAAATTCAAGTGAAAGAGCAAAGGAGGAGAATTGATGAAAGGGTGCAACAAATGTTTGGCTCAACACAAGATAAATCAATATCTGTGAAACATAGCACAAAGGTTGAACCAATCATTATGGAGCACAAGCCAGAAAGGAGGAATAAGGTTGGAGAAACTTCTTTCAAGAATCTAAAACCTATAGTTCTCAAGCCCAACACTAGATCCAGCAAGGACTCCACAAAGAACCCCCTAGACTTTGCTCAGATGAAAGAAGTGGACTTTCCTCTTCCAAAGCCTGATGAAGACAAAGTTTTGGGTGCTAACATCATAAAGTACAAGGAGACCAAGGACATAGCTGAAAGAATGAAAATGGCCATTATCTTTAGAGAGGGAAAGAGTATCTGTGTGATGCAAGGACATCCCAAATTTTCAAAGGCCAAGAGGGAAGAAACCAAAAGGTTGAAGAAAGAAGCTGAAAAACTCAAGGCTGACAAAAGAGCACAAGCAAAGCTTGAACAATAGCTAAAGTCAAGTCAAGCTGAAGGAGAGAAAGGAATTGAAGTCAGGGGTGAAGACAAGATTGCAAACCTAGATGAGGTTTTTGGGAGTATATTTGGTGAGAGTATGGAGGAAAGAGAGGAATGGCAGAAGGGAAACAGAAGAAAGGCCAAGGCACATAGAAGGAGTGAAGATAACACTGAAGAAACTAAATCAATATCTAAACCACTACCTTCCATACCTGAACCTTGTGTTGCTGATCCCACTATAAACATCCATGGTGAACTAATCATCCCAAAAGAGGAACCTATTGATTGGGACACCATCAAATTGCCTACCTTTTTAACCACTCTTCCACTACCAAAGAAACAGAAAAGAAAATCCAAATCTACACCTCCCCTAACCTCTAAGAAATTCACTCAAAAACAAAAACCTAAGCCTAAGCCACCCATTTCTAAAGATGATTATGTTCACATCTGTGACATAAAAGAAATTTCAGACATTGAACTCTATCTGGATGAGCTGGAGGATGTAAGGGGAATAGCTGCCTACAGACAACTACCAGAGAGATTGGTGTTCAGATACAAAGGGGCTGGGAAAGAACATGGCCTCTCTACAGGATTCTGAATGAAGGCTACTCTACCTTGATCAGAGTCTTTTCAGCCATACAAAAGGATTCTGGCTTTACCAGGACTGCCAAGACTGAAATTCTCAACAAGATTGCCAACATAAGGAAAACTTGGAGGGAGCCCAATGCTTTGCCCAGAACTTTACTCATTCAAGAAAGGGGAATTACAATCCACAAATCACCTCATTGGTTGATGGAATTTAGAGATGATAAAGGAGTCAGAAGATTTTTCAGACTTGAAGACCAACTCAAGATTGCCAACAATGAAACTCTCAAAGAAATGCAATCTAAGTTGGATATCAGTGATGAAGATGAAGCTGAATTCTACAGACAACTCCAACTCCAAATTGAGGAAAATGACAAAGGGCTAGAAAAGAAAACAAGGGAACAAAGAAGAAAAAGATGATTTGCTCAGACTAGAGGAGCACCCTTGGAAATTCTGTAAATCTTCAATTACCTCCTAGTACATACACTTTTGCAGCACTTTTAAATTTCTACTTAGTTTCAATTCATATATTTGTTAAGTGTTTTGTTATCATCAAGTTAACCCTGAATTTATGTCTACAATTCTTATAGACATAAATAGGGGGAGATTGTTAGGAATATATGTGCATTAGTTTGATGATATGTTTAACAAAACACTTAAGTAGAAGTTTAGTGTTTGTAGCCTCAACGGATAAGACCACTTTGGCTATCCGTTGATGGTGCAGCTTTTCTTAGAAATAAGTCTAGTGTTGTAGCACATTTCAGTCTCTGTATTTAAGATATAATTCTTAGAAGTTGAGAGAAAATATAAGTCATGTTGACTACTAGAAGATATGCAAATAGGAAGGCCAATTGTAAATATTTCATGCCTTGTAATTTTATATAAATGAAGTGGTATCAACGGATATCTTAAAGACCTTCAACGGATGAGAAACAAAGCTTCAACGGATGTCTCTAAAGCTTCAACGGATAGAGCTTCAACTGCTAACACATCAACGGATAAAGCCATCAACGGATGAAGGCTTCAACGGATGTTCTGTTAAATAGCAGTTGATAAGTGGTAGTTGTAACAGCAGACAGAGGCACATGGGTTGACAGAGATAACTGAAATGTGGAAGCCTAATTTCAGGAACATCAGAAAAAGCAGCCGTTCTACTCTAGTACAAAGAGGCAATAGTCAACAAAGTACTTGAGTGATATGGAGAAGAAACAAGTGGAGAACTTATTTTAATATTGTATTTTTATCTTTGTCTTTACTTGTACACTTGGTGATATATAAACCAAGTAGCAGCTAGTAATTAGATAAGAATTTTTCCAGTGCTGTTTAGAAAAATCTTGAGAGAAAAAATATCTAGTTTGTACTAGGACGCAGCTGTGATCAACATCTAGAATCACAGATTTTCTGAAATACCATCTCTGGTGGAACAACAATCCACCAGAAAAGTTTTTAAGGTCTGTTGTGTTCTTTACATTAGTGCTTGAATATATATCAGTCTGTATTAGCTTAAAGCAATTCACACACTTGTTTATCTTGAACACAAAGCCTTTAAAACTGCTCAAAACTTGAAAAAGTTTTGAGATTTACATTCAACCCCCCTTCTGTAAATCTCATTGTTAGTCCACTAGGAATAACAGAACTCACCAAGGTCCACATGGTACTCCTCATTCAAAATACCCCATAACAACTGTGCTCGCTCAACTGTAATCTCATGTGCATGTGAAGTAGGCAGAATATTAGCATAAATAAAGGCATTCCATGCACGGCCATACCTATTCATCGCAATCGCCAGAAAATAACGATACTTGTTAGTCCTAGACTTGAACGTCCAAACCGTGCCCGACCTACAAAGAGTAGCACAAATCAGATCCAAATTAAAGTCCTTGGAGGTCTTCTCATTCCAATTCTCCTCTGTGGGCTTCCGATGTCGCTGTCCAATCCCATTCCTGTTGTTTTCCCTTTTAGAATATGCCTTGACCTCAATTTTCTCCAATCTGTCATTCAACTGCTTCATTGACAGATGCCCCACATTTACTCTCTCTGTATCCTTGAATCGACTTGATTCTCCAGTAACAAAGTTCTTAGAAACTGATCCATATTTCTCATTCAGCTTAGCTAGCCTGGCTTTGCTAATTGGCTTCTTTTCTATCGACAGATGTGCATCCTTGTCTTTCACCGGATATTCACTTTCAGCTTTCAATCGATAAACCTTATCATCCATCGACTCCACATCCGTTAATAAGCCATCAACCAATACATGGTCCAGTTTCATCTTGTCCTTTTTCCAGGCTTCTTCACAGAAAGACTCAATTCCTTGAACTTTGGAAATTTGGGCACTTACATTCCTTGATGATTTCCAAGCCTTGATCACCTCTTGCTCACGTTCAAGCTGCTTTCTTAAAATTTCCTCTTTCTTCAAAGATTCAGTCGGTTCATCCTTTGCAATCTTGCACTTTATTTTCAGTTTCTCAAACTCAATAAATTGAGTTTCTAACACATCATTTCTCTCACTTAAAAACAAATTATTATCTTTAATTCTATTGTTTTCTTTAGTGAGTGATTTAAGTGTAACACGCAAGTGATACAATTCTGTAGGCATGTCATTTATGGCATCATTACCCTCATCTTTAGAAAGGTATTCTAGGTTTATAGTGATTACCTGATTGCTTGAGGAACTGACTTCTTCTTCATCTGATTTGGCCATTAGGGTTAGGTTGACATAACTTGTTTCTCCATCTTCATTTTCCCCATCAGCTGCCCAATCCTTTTCTTGAGTCAAGATATCCTTTTCCTTTAGTTTGAGAAATTCAAAGTACTTCTTTTTATAGTCCACTAGCTCAAACCTCCTTTTCTCAGAATTAGGCTTTCTGCATTCATTGGAAAAATGACCACTCAAGCCACACTTGAAATGTTTGAATTTTGACTTGTCCACTATGTTTATGTTTGGCTTGGTTGCTCCAAAATTCTTTTTGAATTTGAGTTTGACAAATCTTCTTGATAGGAAAGCCAGATGCTCATCTATGTCCTCCATTTCATCCTGACTGGGATAATCTTCATTCTAAGCTATTAGCCCTTTTCATTTGCCTTCAAAAACCCTTGAGTTTGGTGCAGATTTCATAGCTTCAACCTTCAACTCTATTCCTCTCTCTTGTTCAGCTACTAGTGCAACAGATCCACCTTTCTTCCTTCCTTTCTCCAATAGCTCATCTTGCTCCATTTCGAGCTCATAGGTTTTTAAGATACCATACAGTCTCTCTAGAGTAAATTCTTTATACTCTTGAGAATTTCTGAGAGAGAATTTCACTGGATTCCATTCTTTTGGTAGAGATCTCGGGAATTTTAGATTTGAATCCTTAGTTTGGTAGATCCTTTCATACAACTTTAAACCATTCAGTAGTTTTTGAAATCTACTAAAAATGTCACTCAGTGACTCACCATCTTCAAAATGGAAATGTTCATATTGTTGTATGAGGAGTTGCATCTTGTTTTCTCTGACTTACTCAGTTCTCTCACATAGTACTGGGATTTGGTCCCAAATTTCCTTGGCAGTATTGTAGTTAATAACATTGTCAAACATATCTCCATCAAGACCATTGAACATAATATTCATGGCCTTTTTGTCTTTATAAAATTGCTCAATGTCTTCATTTGTCCATTCTGACTTTGGCTTTGGGACTATTTTCTCATTTCTTACAACTCCTTCAACATCTATTGCAGCTCTGCGAGGAACACGAGGTCCTTTCTCTATGCAGTCAACATATCTTTCATCTTGAAAGAGTAGATGAAGGTGTATATTCACTTTTCAATGATGATAGTTGTCTTTATCCAAAAGTGGGATCTTCACTCCAACATCATTTCTACTCATGTTGTTAGTTTGTTTTGATCGTTAAACTCTTAGTGTGTCAAGAGCTTGCTCTGATACCAATTGTTATTCCATAACAATCTAATAACATAATTATAGAAGTGGGGTTGAATAGAATTCTGGTTTCTTTTGGAAATTTAAAATCTCTTTTGAATATATATAACATTGAATGAATATGCAGTAGTGCGGATTAAAAGAATTCAAGTATTCAAACACAAAGTAAATAAACAAGACAGTTTAAAAACTTACTGATGGATTGAACTTTCCACCAGAGATATATAGATTCGAGAACTCTGTGATGCAAGAGTGCACACAGCTGCTTATAAGTGTTTTTACAAAGATGAACAGAGAGAATTCTTAACAGATGTAGCTTTATCTATTCCTATGTTCAACTCCTATTGTTCACTCGTTCGATCTATAAATAACATTTTCTATACTTGGTTTATATACTACCAAGTTACATATGAATAAGACAAACAGTAAAAACAAGAATCTAGGTTTATTCATATGTTGCCTCATTTTTCTATCCAGCATCTTTAAATTTCTTCAGTTAAGCATGGAAATGGAAATATTTCTTTGTTCTCTAAAACCTGCAAACAGGCTGCCACATAACTTTTGCATACAATCAACCCATGTAACTGTCAAGTCGCTTTCAACTGCTATTTGAATCTGTTATCCGTTGAGACTTCAGCATTTTCCGTTGATACTTCATTTGAGTTATCCGTTGAGTCTCTAATGGATTATCTGTTGAAAGTGTCTTGAGTCATCCGTTGAAGCTTTAAGTTTATCCGTTGATGATGAATTCCTTAGTAGTTGACACTCTTTCACTTATACAAAATTACAAGGCATCTTCTATTTACAATTAGCCAACCTATTTTGTATATCTTTCTAGTAGTCAACATGACTCATAATTCACTACAACTTCTATACTTATAAGCTATTTTTTTGCATACATAAATGTGCTACAAACTTGTTTAATACAAGCTAATCCATCAATTGATGGTTACAAAATCATTTAACTTATCTACTTAGAGTGTTTTGTTAAGTTATCATCAAGCCTACAACATATTCCTAACACATAATTTAACATAAAATTTAAATATGTATATCCTCTCCAAATATGCATGAATTTAATTGACATGATCAATAGTGGAAAGCCATTTCTAGCAAAATATTTTTAAAATTAATTTCAAATATATTTATATTTTGAATATAAATATAAGAGATATTTCAATTTGCTTAAAAATCAAAAAATATATTTTTTTAAGGAATATACTCTAAAGAAATGAGATCGTAAAAGAATTATCAAAATATAATATTTCTTAGGCACTCTTACAATATTAATAAGGCAACAAGTTTGAAAAAGGAATATCAAAATTTAGATATTTTTAGAAGTCTTGTGCTAAATTTGTTTTAAAAATAAATATTTTTAAAGGGATAAAATATATATCTTTCACACCATAAATATTTATTCATCCAAAAAAATATTTATATACTTTTAAAAATTAATATTTGATAAGGAAATATTAGTGTCTCTTTGTATCCCTCTCCATATATTTTTCAAAGTAATTTTCTCCTGCATCTCAAATATATTATATATCGAAGAAAAATACTTTTAAATACTTAAAAATATTTCCCACACTTTCAAAATATTTTATATTTGAGGAAATATATTCTAAGTATTTATTATAGCTCAAACTTGAGCCAAAAAGGTCTCTCTATTTTTATAAAAGATCGTTCATATTTTATTTGAAACTGAACCCTGATTTAATCATTTTAAATCCGAATAAAATATTTCCTCTTGGTAGAAAATCTTAAAGCTTAAGGTTTTTCACTTAAATGGTATTTTCTATGCATGGTTATAGTTTCGTAATGTTTCGAGAAACTTTGTTCGGGTGTGATTTTTCAGGTGTTGACTAAGACTTTGACCGAGCGTTTGACCAAGCTTCCTTTGACCAAAATTGACCAAAATTTGCACATCATAATTTTATGATATTTAGGTAATTATCATATTTTTGTTTATATTTATTAAAGGGTTTTGAGAGTCGTCATATTTAATGGTGCTACTTACTTAATTAACTAAGTAATTAATGATTAATTCAAAAAGCTAAAATACCATTATTATATAATTAAAGTAGCTGGGATTTTTTCTCCATAAACTTGTTTGTCTTTTATGCAAGTTGCAGGCAAACATAACTAAACCTCCACCTCATCAATCAACACCACTCTCTTCATCCACCATTCATTTTAACTCAATCTCAACCACTCCCTTCACCTAACCCTTCCTATAAATAAACACCCACCCCCCACCATTTTATATACAAGCTAAAAGCTAATTAATTGCTGGGAATTTTAAGAAGTATTCACTCTACACACTCTCTAAAATCCAAACCCAAATACTTCATCTCAAAAACCTTATCTCTTACAAATATATATCGTATATTCAAGATTTTTGATCTTCAAGCTTAGTTCCACCAACCAAGATCTATAATCCCAAGAAAAGCTCATCCACACCACTTCCTTGCCTCTCGAAGGGCTGCCCAAGTTTGACCAACAAGCCAAAATCAAGCCGAACCTCCAGCGAATTTTTTCGGCGAACTTTTCCGATGATTTTTTCCTTTCATCTCTAAAAAGTGGTAAACCTCTTAGCTTTTGATCCGAGTCTTACCGACCATACTTAATATTCATATAAGAAGTTTAGTACTACTTTCTCTTCGTCTTTACAAGCACTTATATAGAATAATTAAATAAAAACAAAGCCGTACTAGGATTGTTTAATCGAATAAAGATTCGACAAATTATACACTTCTATCACGAAGTGATAATTTTACACATAGCTTGATTTGAATTCCTTACTAGCACCTTAGTGTTTCGTGGGAAAATAAATCACAAAAGCTAGAATTTTATTCTTTAAACTTAAACGCACTTATTTTGGCCATATATTGATATAATTGCTATAATTGTTTAATTATACTTAAATGACTTCCCTTACTAGCACCTTTAGTATTTCGTGGGAAAAATTTAAGGCTTATATTATATATAACTTTATATACTTGTTATATTTAATTAAAAGATTGAAGTGAATTCTCTTACAAGCACCACTAGTGTTTCGTGGGAAAATCTTAAAGATTTTAAATAAATATAAGTATATATATAATCGTATAAGAATTAAGTGGTTTCCCTTACTAGCATCTTCAGCGTTTCGTGGGAAAAACTTAAAGCTTATATTGTATTATATATATATATATATATACATATAAATTGTGCTAATATAATTTAAACCATGCTATTATATTTTGTGATATATTATGTTTAAATTACACACATTTTATTTTCTCGGCCAAATATATTATAAGTGCAAATAATTAAAGAATAATTGTAACGTTCTTGATTTATAAAGTCTACACTCGACTATATTAAATGAGAAGTTGTTGTTATCAAAGATCCGAAAGCTACAACGCTTTACTAAGGACTTGATATATTTATTACTTCGGAAATAAGATAAATTATCTAAAACGAAATAATACCAAGTATACTTTGACATTTATATTATTCAAAAGAAAGTATACATTTATAAGGCCTTAAGTTACCATACTTAAAGGACTTAACATTTATTACTCCCGCACTTCACTTTATCTACTTCGAATAATAATAAATATACTTTGATTAAAACGTAATATTCAACGAAAAGTATACACTAATATTATTTTAATAATATTTTAAGTTACCTCGGTCTAGTTAAATATTCACTAGTCCAAACTCTTTTTATATAAAATGTATTTTTCGTAGATATTATTTTCTTCGTTTTACAGTGAGGTGAAGTATAGTGAGGTGATTCTCGTTTTAAGACCCGAGTCCTAGACGTACTAAAGGGGACTTAGTAGTCTTTGCACCATGATGAAGAGGAAAGACCAAAGACGAACTACTAAGATCCAAGATCGGCAAAAGTCTATAAGGACAAAGACTATACCAAGGGTTCGACATCAACTTTGAAAAAATAACAGGGAGTTATTGTCTGAGATAGGTTGTGTAGATTTACACATTTATTTTGAGGTGGTAACCTGGAGTTACGCACCAAGACAAATATATATGGGGTTGTAAAGGCTTTTTGCCTACAAAAGGAGCAAAGTTATTTTAAGGGAAAAACTCGAGTCTGGGAGAGAAGCTCGGAGACTGGAGGTAGGGGTGAATGAATTTATTAGAGGTTGCACCATCACGAATCAGGATAAATCTCACGTGTGGTATTTTCTTTCCATAATAATTTTGAAATTGGTAATTAAGCTATTCAACCGTCTTTCTAGCTCAAAATAACCCTTTTACGGGAACTAGTAGTAACAAGAAAAAATGTGTATTATCGAAATTCAAAAAAATCAATTTTTTTTTATCATCGGGGTCGTGGTGCATCATGTTTTGACATTAATAACATTTATTAATAAGTAAAATCTCTTTTTAAGTGTTACTTTGGTTTCACTTATTTTTTTGTTCCATCACCTTTTACTTTCGCCTTTTATAATTAATGTTATAACTCTAAGTGTATTATTTTCTTCCTTTTTTATTCCTATATGACTTATAATTCTATATGTATTATTTTTACCTGTTTTTTGAATTTTATATGCCATACTTTTTTTTATTATTTTTATAGGTTTGAATCCTATTTTTAATTATGTTTTAAAATAAATAGGTTCATATATTGGCCTAACTAAATAGATTCCAAAAAATATAAATCACGACTAAGTAAATAGGTCATATATTTAAATTGGAATATTTAATTTAGAATTTTTTTAATTTGTTGGTGAAATTTCATTTTAATAAAATGATATGAATATTATAAACACTGTATTTTGGTTTCACCCCTAAAAAATAATATAATTATTCAAACCGTATTATGATTAGAATTTGTTAGATATATTTATGATGTCATGTCTAATATGAGTTGTTTAGTTTCAGAACTTATTATCAGAACTTAACTGGAAATCAAAACTTACTGAAGACAGGACTTATATCAGAACTTAAGCTATCAGAACTTATATCAGGACTTAAGTGCGGATATACTTCAGATAAGGAAAGCAGCTGATTTACAGGAGATGATCTGGATTAAACAAAAGAAGATATGCTTTGAGAGTTGGATGACTAGAAGACTTATACAGCTAATGGACTACAGAAGATAAAATCATGATTGATATATATTAGGAAGAGTTATATTCCATATCAATTAGAAGATATCTTGTAACTGTGTTCTATATAAACACAGCTTAGGGTTTACACTATAAGTGTTATCATTCACGAGAACATTATTAATTGTAACCTAGCAGCTCTTAGTGATATTCATATACATCACTGAGAGAGAAAAACTGTTCTACTTTGGAACAGAGTTTATCGAATAAACTATTACTTTGTGTTCATAATCGATTTGATTGTACATCACTATATTCAACCCCCTTCTATAGTGATTACTGTGATCTAACAAGTGGTATCAGAGCCTCTCTGTTGATATACAAACAGTGAGATCTAGTTTACAATCATGTCTGAAGAAACACAAACTCCACCTAAGCCCACCAAAACTCAAGAAACTCAAAACAATCAAACCCATAGTCAATTTGAGAGTATTAGGGTTCCTATACTGAGAGCATCTGCGTATCCTATATGGAAAGAAAAGATGGCTATGTTTCTGGAAGCTACAGATCCATAATATCTTGATAGAATTTATGATGGACCATATAAGCCTACCAAGCTTTCTGTTACAGTTGCTGATCAACCAGAAAAGATCATACCAAAGGAGAAAGCTGATTACACACTGGAAGACATCGCATCCATTGCCAAGGATGCAAGGGTAAGGTATTTTCTTAATAGTGCAATTGACAATGTCATGTCAAACAGGGTAATTGGATGCAAGACTGCAAAGGAGATATGGGATGCTTTGGAGACAAGATGCCAGAGAACTGAAGCAATCAAAAAGAACAGGAAGACTATACTCACACAAGAGTGTGAGCACTTTGACTAAAAAGCTGATGAATCATTAAGTGATTTATATGACAGATTTGCCAAACTCTTGAATGATCTATCATTGGTGGACAAGGAATATGATCTTGAAGATTTAAATCTAAAATTTCTTTTAGCTCTTCCTGAACAATGGGATTTGAAGTCTACTACCATAAGAGATAACTATGACCTTGCTGAAACTTCTCTTGATGAAGTTTATGGAATGCTCAAGACTCATGAACTTGAGATGGATCAAAGGAGCAAAAGGCATGAAAGAAAGTCAAAGACAGTTGCTCTTAAAGCTGAGGAGGAATCTCCTAAAGTAATTGTCTCTAGGAAGGCAAAAGGAAAGGCTCCCATCATACAGTCTGATTCAGAGTCATCAAATTCTGATGATGATGATTCAGAACCTGAAAATTTATCTGAAGTGGATGTTGATGCAGAGATGATGCAATTCTGTGCTCTTATGGTGAAGGGTATCACAAAGATAGCCTACAAGAAATTCAGAAAGGGTAAGAAGTTTCCCAGGAAAGGTGGAAGTTCTGATAAGAAAGGGTTCAGAAGGTCTGAAGGCAAAGGAGGAAAGTCTGACAGAGGAGACAACTCAAATGTCAAATGCTACAATTGTGGTGAAAGAGGCCACATCTCTCCTGATTGCAAGAAAATAAAAAGTGATAAAGGACAGGCACTTATCACAAAGAAGAAAAACTGGGCAGATACTTCAGAATCTGAAGATGAGGTAAACTATGCCTTGATGGCAAATACTGATAGCAGTTCTGGAACTGCTGAATTGAAGGTACCTCATTCAACTCTTGCTTTTCATACTGATGATATTTCTGAGCTAAGATTATATCTTAAAACCATGTTTGTTAGTTTTAGAGATCAGACTTCAGAAAATTGAAAGATTAAAATCTGAAAGTCTTGCAGTTAGAAACAGAAATAACTACTTAGAAAAAGAGTTAGTTATACTTCATGAAACTCAGAAAGAAAGAGATGAGGCTTTGTATGTTAAAGATGAACTGCTAAAACTGAATTAATCTCTTAAATCTGAACTAGAAAAAGAAAGAGAAATCATCAGGACTTGGACTAACTCAGGCTGAACAACTCAGAATATTCTAAGTAGTGGAAACTGGAAAGAGGGGTTAGGTTATCTAGATGATAAAGAAGAAAAGGAAACTGTGTCATCTAAACCAAACTTTACCAAGAAAGCTGAAAAGCCTAAAGTTAATCCTGTCAAGTTTGTGTCAAATTCTGACAAGTCAAAATATGACAAATTAACATCTGACAAACTAAGACAGGATAAACCAACCGTGGTAAATGTTGGCTTAATGACAAAGAAGCAGCTTAAGTATAAGCTGAAGGAGATTAAAAATGTGAACAAGGTAAAGGAAGCTAGGAAAAATAGGAATGGAAAGGAAGGTGTGAATAAAAGTAATAATTATATGCCTGTTCCTAATGCTCCTAGAAAGAAATTCTATAATTGTGGAAACTCTAACCATCTTGCTTCTTTTTTCAGGAAAAATAAAGATATAAACTCTTTACCTCCTAGATCAGGAGTTAAGAGTCAGTCTGTTAGGTTTAAACCACAAAATCCTTGTTTTCGTTGTGGTAGTTTATGGCATTCTATTTATACTTGTAAGGAATATCATAGTTTGTACTATGATTATTATGAAATAAAACATTCTTTAAAGAAAGTTAGTGTAATTCCTTCTAGTGTAAATTCTGATGCAAAGTCTGATATAAAATCTGATAAAAGCATGTTAGCATACACTCTGAAACAAAATCCGCTGCAAATGCTAAGACACTTAAAAAGGCCAAAGGATCCAAGTAAGTCTGGGTCCTTAAAACTAATCAATAGTGGTCTTTGTGATTGCAGGACAATAGGAAAAACATCCTGATTCTGGACAATGGATGTTCGGGATATATTACTGGAAATAAAGCCCTGCTATCAGACTTTGTGGAGAAAGCTGGCCCAGGAGTTTCTTATGGAGATGGCAACATGGGAAAGACTCTGGTATATGGCAATATCAATCTTGGGAATGCCATAATTGAATCAGTAGCTCTTGTCTCAGGACTTAAACACAATCTGCTAAGTGTGAGTCAAATCTGTGACAGAAGTTATCATGTGGATTTCTTTGAAAAACACTGTGAAGTTGTAAGTAATTCTACAGACAAAGTGGTTCTGAAAGGTTACAGACATGGTAACATATATGAAGCCAGACTTTCAACAAGTTCTGATGGTTCTGCAATCTGTCTGTTAAGCAGAGCATCAATTGAAGAAAGCTGGAATTGGCACAAGAGACTCTCTCATTTGAATTTCAACAATATCAATGACCAAGTTAAGAAAGATCTTGTGAGAGGATTGCCGAAATCTGTATTTGCTCCTGATGGCCTATGTGACTCATGTCAAAAGGCAAAACAAAGAAAATCTTCATTCAAGAGCAAAACTGAATCCTCAATTCTTGAGCCTTATCACTTACTGCATGTTGATCTATTTGGTCCAGTCAATGTCATGTATATTGCAAAGAGCAAGGAATAAAGCAGGAATTTTCAGCACCTGGAACTCCATAGCAGAATGGAGTTGTAGAAAGAAAGAACATGACTCTTATTGAAGCTACAGGAACTATGCTTGATGAAGCAAAGCTACCAACCTACTTTTGGGCTGAAGCTGTGCAGACTGCTTATTTTACACAGAATGCTACACTAATAAACAAGCATGAAAAAACACCATATGAGATGGTGAAGAAAAAGAAGCCAAATCTGAAATACTTTCATGTATTTGGATGCAAGTGTTTTGTTCTTAAGACTCATCCTGAACAGCTGTCGAAATTTGATCTAAAAGCTGATGAAGGAATTTTTGTTGGATATCCACTTTCCACAAAAGCCTTCAGAGTCTATAATTTAAGAACAAGGGTTGTCATGGAATCTATCAATGTATCTTTTGATGATAAAAATATTACAGGACTTGAAGATTTCAATGATCATGATCAGCTGAGATTTGAAAATGAAGATGTAAATTCTGATTCTGTAAATTCTGATGACCTAAATCCTGATCCTGTAAGTTCTGACGGGTTAAATTCTGATGTCGTTGAAACTGTGGTAACTGCTCTAAAGGAAAATGCACATGTTCGGGGGGAGCAAGCTGATGATCATATCACATCTCAAGAATCTCAAGAAGCATCAGAACCAGTCACTGGCTCTTCAAGTTCTGATTCATCAAGTTCTGATGAGCCAAATTCTGACAATTCTGGAAACACTAATTCTTCAATCCCTGAAGGATCTAACTCAAATTCTGGAATCTTAGAGAGCATAAATTCAGGGGGAGCATCAGAAAATGCTGATGGAGACAACATGGATCATGAGGAAGGATCCAGTTCTAGAGATCAACTTCTATCTGCAAGGAAGTGGACTAAATCACACACACCTGACTTAATAATTGGAGATCCTGAAGCAGGTGTCAGAACTAGAACGGAAACAACAAATGAATGTCTCTATCATTCCTTTCTATCTCAGACTGAACCAAAAAAAGTGGAAGAAGCTTTTCAAGATGGTGATTGGGTGCAAGCAATATAGGAAGAGTTAAATGAATTTGAAAGAAATAAAGTCTGGACCCTAGTACCAAGAACAAAGGACAGATCAATTGTTGGTACAAAATGGGTGTTCAGAAATAAAACTGACAGTGATGGCATAATTACAAGAAACAAAGCAAGGCTGGTTGCTAAAGGTTACTCTCAACAGGAGGGTATTGAGTATGATGAAACATTTGCTCCAGTTGCTAGCCACAAGACTCTTTTTGTCTTATGCTGCTCACAAAAAGTTTAAAGTCTTTCAAATGGATGTGAAAAGTGTTTTTCTCAATGGAGAATTGGAAGAAGAGGTATATGTTGAACAACCTCGAGGGTTTGTAGATCCAAAATTTCCAAATCATGTCTACAGGCTTGATAAAGCACTTTATGGCCTTAAGCAAGCTCCAAGAGCATGGTATGAAACTCTAACTCAATTTCTTCTGGAAAGTAGATTTCACAGAGGCATAATTGACAAGACTTTATTTTATCTCAACCATGGAAAGGACTTACTTTTGGTATAGATATATGTTGATGATATCATCTTTGGCTCTACAAATAAAAAACTTTGTGAAAGATTTTCCAAGTTAATGCAGTCAAGATATCAAATGAGTATGATGAGAGAGTTGAGTTATTTTCTAGGACTTCAAGTCAAACAAAATGAAGAAGGTAATTTTATCAGTCAATCAAAGTACACCAGAAATCTACTTAAGAAATTTGGAATGCAAGACAGTTCTATTGCATCAACTCCAATGGCCACTGCCACCAAGTTAGATAAAGATACTGGAACATCAGTAGATATTACTAACTACAGAGGTATGATTGGCTCTTTGCTCTATTTAACTGTAAGTAGACCAGATATCATGTATGCTACCTGTCTTTGTGCAAGATTTCAGGCTGATCCAAGAGAACCTCATCTAATAGCTGTGAAAAGAATTTTCAAGTACCTCAAGGGTACAGCTGATCTAGGATTGTGGTATCCTAGGGAATCATATTTTAAGCTAATAGGTTACTCAGATGCAGATTTTGTAGGATGCAAAATAGACAGGAAAAGCACTAGTGGAAGCTGTCAATTTCTTGGAGGCAGATTGGTTTCTTGGTTTAGCAAGAAACAGAAATCAATTTTCATATCAACTGCAGAAGCAGAATATATTGCTGCAGGAAGCTGTTGTGCACAGATTCTTTGGATGAAGAATTAGATACTGGACTATGGGTTAGAATTTTCTATAATACCTATTTACTGTGATGATCAAAGTGCTATTGCTATGACAGGAAATCCAGTTCAACACTCAATGACAAAGCACATCAGCATTAGGTACCATTTCATAAGGGAACATGTGATGGAAGGTACATTGGAATTGCATTTTGTTCCTACAGATCAACAACTAGAAGATATCTTCACAAAACCACTATGTGAAGCTACTTTTACAAGACTAGTAAATGAACTTGGAATGGTTTCAGGTGAAAGGAATATGTCCTAAGTCCAATCATGTATTAGGATTTAGGAATAACTTTTATGTAATCTGTTTTGATTTCATTGATATTAATAAAAGACTTGTTTTGTTTTTATTAATAGCTCTATCTATTTAAGTGTTTAAATAAGATATACCATAGTTTAGAGTAAAGCCTTTATGGATTATGATGAGATCATAATAGTGAGACCTAAAAGATGATAACTCTAAACTTAGATAGTTCCTGGTCATAGGATTACTAACTGGTAATTAATAATCCGCAAAGATCGGTACATACTATGCTTGCTTCATTTTGAAGGATGTCTGTTCTCATAGATATTTGTGTGGTGACACTATAGCTAGTATGTACGTGCTTATTATAGAATAAGTTCACTGAACATGACTCGCACAGCTGAACAACTGATGGAGTTCACTCACGTGTCAGCAGTTGTTCACATAGTGATAGTTGTACAAGTATCCTTAGACTTGAGGTCATCATAGTCATCTTGTGTACACTGAACTATGCTTTGGTTTAGTTCTTAGTCTCCAGGGATAATTATTAGGGCTCTACTGGGTATAGGAATTTGTACACGAAGATAGTGTATAATCAATAAAGGATCTACCCCTTCCAGTGAAGGAAGCGAATGTTCAAGGCTGATCCACTTATGCTAGTTCAGGAATCTCTGGCCAGAGTGAATGAAATTAGAAAGGAGTTTCTAATTTGCATAGAACTAAGCATAGTAAATGGTAAGCAAGTGATTAAATTAGATAGGCTTGACACGAGATCCACGCCTTGTATTTAATCAGGACATTGTAGGGTAGAAGGAGTTTATTGTACGGTAACTATTCACTGAATAGGTTCTTGGTATTCTAAGCAGTAAATTCGTATTATTCGAATAGTCGCGATATGCTGAGAAGTATCTCTCACGATGTAGAATAAATATGATTAATTAATTAATCATATTTAATAAATTAGAGAATTTATATAAATAATGATAAAATAGTTTTATTATTATTTATTTCTACTACCGGCTTAATATTGAACCTACAGGGGCACACCATAAAAAGAGAATGATTTAATGGTGGAGGAATTAATTAATAATGGCTGATAATTATTTATTTATGAAATAAATAATTAATTGGCAAATTTAATAATTGATTAAATTGGATTTAATTGATTATAAATTAATTAAGAAAAGTTCTTAATATTATTAATTAAGAATTTAATTTTTGGAAATTAAATCAAGAGAGAGAATTATTTTTAAAGTGTTTAGAAAAAGGATTAATAATTAAAAGGTGTTTTAATTATTAATGAGAATAATAAATGGGTTAATAATAATAATATTTTATGGGAAAATTTCAGCTGAAAATTTTGCCTATAAATATACTATTATAAACCCTATTTTTATTCTAACCCAAAAAATTTAGAAAAACCTAATTCTCTCCACCTCCTCCTCCTCCTCCTTAACGTCGTTTTCTTGGTGGATACCGGTGGAGTGCTTCACATTTGAGGAGCAGCTGCTAAGGATCTCCGATCGTTGCTTTTGGATCGCTATTAAAGGTTAGTAATCGATTCATATGTTTTAATCACGATTTATATGCTTTTATTTGGATTTTATATGTGCGAAAGTATTTTACCATGCCTCCGCTGTGATTAAAATCCAACAATGGTATCAGAGCATAGGTTGTATGCATATAGATCTGTGGTAAAAATTTCATAATTTTATGTGCTTGTATGAATTAATTATGATTTTTACAAGTTATATTATGGATTAATTATGTCTGATGAGAAATTGTTTCTCAGAATAATTTTGAATGTTGATCTGGGTTCTACAAGTGTTGTAGATCGTCTGGGTATTTTTCTTATAATTTTATGATGTATAGATTTTTTATTATGAATTTTTGAAGATCTTGCAATTAAATTCGTAATTAAATAATCATATATATATAAATTGTAAGTATATATATATTATGCATCTGCTGTTGTTTGTTTGTTGATGTTATTAAAGAAAAGCACATGATATGTGCTGCTATATGAAGAGAAGACACAGAAGTCAGGTACGGCTGCACGGAGTTCGAGAAGCTGTCAGGCGGCGGCAGCTGCAGGCGCGTGTGGCGCACGCGCGCGTGGGGTGTGTCACGCATTCCGGGAATGCGTTACACCCTGTGGCGCATTCATGGAATGCGTTACACCTTTTAATGGCTTAAAAGGGTTGTAACGCATCACCGGAATGCGTTACAGGGCTTGTAACGCGTTCCTGTAATGCGTTACAGCCCGACTGTCCACATTAAATTTGATTTTTTGGGAGTTTCGTAACTCCGTTTTGGGCGTGCAATATATCGTTGGATTCGTTTTTCCAAGACGGATCTAATGAAGTGATCAAATTTTAGTTTATATAAAAGTTTTGAACTGTTTATATTTCCGAAAGTGTTTTAAAGCTGTTTTTGACTGTTTTAATTGATTTTAAATGCTTCATGTGATACATAGAGATGTATAATGCTTAGACCAATATGCTAGATGATGTAACATGCCTACCTTGATGTTTATTCATGTTGATATATGTGATATATGCTTAGTTTATCATGCGATGATAGATTTAGGTGAACTTAAATGAACATAAGGCGTTTGTTAGACAACCTAGTATAGTGAAATTGTTTCATAACCTTAATAATAATATTATTAATACAATCATGAGATTCTTGTTTTTATGAAACACGTAATTGAATATGAATTTTCGGTATGAGAGAAAGGATGATTCTGTCAACAACAGATTTCTATCTGTAAGAAAGGGTTATTAAGTGACGCCTCTTGACAATGCTCCACCCGATCTGGGAATCAACTGATTATTGATTATTGATTTGAAATATTTAATTTAAAAGGAAGAATCTCTTTATAATATGATTATGATTGTAACGTAATATAATCCCTCTAAAATTAAATAATATCAAGTAGTAATTGGCCAATGATACAACGGGCTTGTGTCGGTCATAGCCTTCCAACATGATAGAAAGTAGTTCTTATTTTTAAATCATTGTCGGGTCGTGCTACAGCCGAGGGCTTTGATTTTGAAATAAGAAATACTTGTCTATTACATAGAGATGTGTACATTGAATTAGAATCTAAAGGTCGGTACGTGCCACAGCCGTGGGCCGTTGGAGACTGATTCAATTGTACGGAATGTTGGGTTAGACTTGACTTAGAATATTGATTTTGTCATGCCACAGCCGTGACTCAAGTATTCAAGAGGCTAAAGTTTGATTTGGGAATAACATAAGATGTAATTGACAAGAGTTGTCTGCCTATTGAACATTACATGGCGGTTCGTGCTACAGCCGGGGTTGTGTAATGGAATGTAGGATCCCTATTCCCACTAGCATTATGAATGCTTAATTGTGGCGCCCCAAAACCCGGGGTTAGGAGTCTCGGAAGCCACGCTATCTAATCTCACACAACTCACACTACAATATGTAAATACTCACGCTTCACGACCCCACACTTAACACACACACTACAGGTTATTGTCTTGGAAATGAACCATCATTACTAGAGAAATTTTATTACAACCCAAATGTAATTAGTCTTACCGGGGGTGACCTTTAAGTAAGGTTAATCCGCCGGCCGAATATACGCTTCTTATTTCTTATTTTACATAAACCATACTTATAAATAAGTCGAACTATAAACAACTGAAAACTAATCCTGCTTATTCCGACTACCTGAGGTACTGCACCAAACAATCTACGGAACAGCTGGCCATTTCCTACCCGTTTCCTGGCTGTGGTTCTCATGGCAGGCATCTTGATTCACTATTATGTTGTGTCAATTTAAGAAAGCAAGTGTGAGCTAAGATGCTCAGTATAATAATGTACAGTATGAAAATGACTGTATAATAACATTATATATTGTATATATGTTTTATTTAAAAGTAGATTTCTCGGTGTCCCACACCTTCTTATGAGAATAATTCTTTTAAGGGGGTTTTTATAACCTGCGAATACCTTAATAGTAATCCCAGCACCTAGGCTTGGGTTACGGTATTGCATATCAATTCCAATTGGAAGATTTTGGACATCTCACAGGAGCCACCGCATACGATGACCAGTCGTCCTACGGAAAGTAACCTTCTTTACTTGTAAAAGGACTAATACCGTCATCTCTCGGGTATCACCCTGGCCGCATTCGGGCTACGTGTCCCATTTTCGGGTATACACATACTTCACAAGTTCCTAAGTACACAAAGTACCTTCGCCTGCGGTACCTTTGGTAGCCCATCCAGCACACATAGTACCAGAGTCTACCCCTCCATTGTCTTTCAACAGAATCCTATCAATCTCGGGAACTTGAACCACATCGAAGTTCCCCAAGCATTTTGCTTGTTGATAGAGATAGTTTATCTTTTTAGAATATAAGTGTATATATATGTATATACGTACTTCCGAGAATTTCGGAGGAAGTACTAGGGATGTGAGTTGACCGTTGTCAACAGATAATTAATAAGGGGAAAGTTTCCTCTTGAAACTATATTCAATATAATAATAGGTCGGGATAATATTCACCGACGATCTGAAATTATTTGAATGATACTTCTAAATCAGAAGGTATATCAGGATCTATGATCTTTAAATCAATAACAATTCTTAAATATATAATCATTAATTAAATAGTAGTCTATAAATGATTAAATGATAATTGATATTCATTATACCTCGAATGAGTTATTCTTTTTAAAAGATTTATTTAAATAGTATTCCTCAACTAGTTTGTGTTTATATAATTAATAATCTATAATGATTCATCGGTTTGAGTAAATAAACGTTGAAGTATACTACTCCTATTGTTACGACCGACATTTTATGTAATATTATTTGTGGATTTGGTATAATATTAAAGTCAAATGAAAATATATTCAATGATTGTACGCTAGTGTGAGTGAAAATTTCTGCATTATAAATTTGCTTTGTGTAGTATATGATTTTTCAAAGCAAGAGTTTATTTAATTTCTTTATTTTTGATTTATAAGGAATATTCTAAGCTTTGGAAAAAATTTCTTTTAAAAGGAATTTTGTTCACAAATTTTGAAAATGATTTTATAAAGTCTCTAAAAATCCAAGTTATTTTATGGTATAAATTTTATAATTTTTGAACTTGTATTTTATTTTATAAAAATAAATCATTATAAATTTTAGTTGTCATATTTAGCAAATTACAAGAAAGCCCTTGCATGCAAACCACCCTCTCATTCTTTTCAAGGACAAAGAGGACAATTCCAACCCCACTAACTCTTATTTTTCTAGCCAATTTCCTTCTTTACCCTTGCATGCAAAATGCACCAAGTATAAGTGAAGGGATAGACTTGTCAATTCTCCTTTCCACTCAAATTTTGTCAAATCAAATACCATAAAAACAAGCAAATGTCATGATCATTCTCATACTCCACCCACACCTCACTCTCTCCTCCCTCCCCTTCTCCCTCCTCTCGGCCCTCCCTCCCCCTCACTCTCGGCCTTTAGCTGAGAACCACCCCTCCCCATTTTTCTTCATTTCTCCACCAAGCTTCTACTCTTTATACAAGTAAATGTTATCTCCCATACCATGATCATTCATATTTCAAAGAGTTTTGAGTAGAAAGTTTAAGTTTAAGGGTTGCATGTAAAGGTTTTAGTGAAACTCAAAATACAATCTTGATTCTTATGGATTTAAGGTTGTTTTCGAGAGGACTACAATGAATGGATAAGTGCCAAGTCTTGAGAAGGAAACTCTTGATGATTTAATGGCCATTTCCATCCATTTCATTCGGCCATGACCATATGGAAGCGGAATGAATGGTCCTTGAAATCATTCTTGTTGTTTTGATCAATTTTTGCATGTTTATGTGATAATGACTTGAATTTTGTGGTGAAAATTTGATAAAACTCCTTGCATGCTAAGTGATCATCTAGGTATACCTTATGCTAGGCTTGCATGTCAATTTTAAGATGGAATATATGTAGAAAATATGTTGTTTTGGTTTGAAAAACCCGAAGGCATGCATGCATGTGGATTTCTCTTAGAATGTTGTAAGATTTTGATCATTTGGAAAGATTTTGTTAGTGAGCCTTAATTTCAGTAGAAATAATGTGTTAATATTGATTTATGCTTCTTGTTGCATGGTAATAATTCGTGGTTATCTTTTATAAAAATTTATATCTTGTTGTTTCAAAAGCATGAAGATTTGTGATTTGTGAAGTGTAGTCTCTTTTGTTTTGCCATAATTGTACCTTAGGTAAGGATGATCTTACCAAGGTTATTTTGAGAAAAAGGGAGTTAGTTCAGTAGAATACCATGTATAAGTCTTGGTTTAAGTATTTAGTTATTGTTAGTTGGGTTTGTCAAGTCAAAACCTTGGAAAATGAGAAGTTATAGTTTCTGCAGAAAAATTAGTATAGCACCCTGAGGTTTAGATGAGTTTTGACCATGTCATTGGTGTGCACTTTGAGGCCCAAGCTACCAGAAGTTAGTATTGGGAGTATATAATAGGTTTTAGGAGTTGGTTGGAGGTTTGCATGTCATTTGGTTAGGTGCACAAGTAGAATAACAAAATCTGTCCTGGGGACAGTTTTGTTGCAACTTAGAAATAGGGAGATTTGACCATGTCATGGGTAGGCCCTCATTACGCCCAATTGGGCCTTAGTTAGAGGGTATGTCAGAGAAGTTTTTCCAACCATAGTTCATAGGATATGAGCTAGAACCATGTGTCACAAGTTAATTCAAGTCAGGGCATTTTCTGCCCAGAAAAACAGGGGAACCTTTGACTTTTAGCTTAGGCCCAAGAAGGCCCAAGCCAGCCCCTTGAGCCACATCAAGTTTGTGAGATGCCCTTAGGTCAGGAGAGTCTTGTGTAAAAGTTTTGAAGAAAAACTTGTAGTTTAAGAGTGTCTAATGTACTCAAGAAACCATAGTTGTCATTCTGAAATTTGCACCAGTGAGCACTATCACTTATCACATAGTTTTAGAACACTTAGAAGTGAGTATTAGGTCGACCACCATAGTTGTAAGATAGTATAAGGTTAGTAGAGCAAAAGGCACAAGTGAGGGTCAATAGGTTTTGGATAATTTAGGAAAGGCACATCGAGTTAGGAAGCCGAAATTAGAAGACCTTGTCTAGTTTAGCGACCAAGTGACTTAAGTTATGAGTCGAGATCATCCAAGCCTAGTGTTGCATTATGATATATATAGTGTTATTTGGTGTTAATATATGATATGTGAATATGTGGCTATGTGTGTGCAATTATAATTTAAAAGTGAATATAAATTAAGTGCATATAGGCCTAAGTGCCATCCGTGTTTAATTTTGAGTTGTAAATAGGTTAGGTTGGTGAGAATATATTATAATGAGGATTATTATTATTTATGTAGGATCTCGAGATGAGGGAAAACTTGCCATAAAAGTCGAGTGAAGCTCCAGTTGTTGCTCCTACCAGTCAGACCAGACCAGCCTATCTCAAGGCAAGTGATTCAACTTGACCTTCGTATTTACTACAAATAGTTCTTATATATTGATGCAATTATCCTGAGTCATTTGATATATTTAAATCAAGCGTATCTTTTGTTTATCTTTGAGTTACATAAAGATGCCATGAACCCTCGAGTACGTATTGCAAGTAGTTCAAAAGTCTTTCATGATAGTTTAATGCCATGATAAAATGAAGAATTGATATATTACTTGATGGATCCTCTTGATTAACATGTTGATGTTTCCTAAGTATTAATATCTCATCCTGATACTTGAACCCCTATAGAACCTTACTTTGAATTCTGATAGTCAGATACTTACCAGCTTGATTCCTCATTGATTGATACCCTCTTTCTTATCCTAAAGCTTGACAATTCTGATATGTCCTGAGTTAAAGATCATTCTTCATATCTTAACACCCTTGGTATTCATGAAGCTTACCTTCTTGATGATCCAACACTTGAACCTTGATGAGAAACCATTGCTTTGAGCCCAAATTGGCATTACCCTTCATATTATCCATTAGCCTCACTAAATCCTCTTGTCCAATTTTTGATATATGAAAACCATTCAATTACTTGAATAGAGAATAGTTTTGTGAATCATGGCTCTGATATTCAGTACCTTGTTTCCCGTGTTTCGAGTTGATCTATAATCCCTTGATAAAAATGTTTACAGTCAAAAGAGATTTTGTCATAAATCGGCATCAGTTTTTAAATGATTAAAATGTGGGTTTTTAGTCCCAAAGGGGGATAAATGTTTTCTTGAATAGTGGATCTGGACTGAGACGCGAGTCCTTTCCACACTTATATTAGGCTTAAAAGTTGCCTAGGGATTCCCAATAATGTTTTAGAACCTAGCGAGGTTCGGGATTACTTCGCGGCTGATCACCGGCTGTAATCCGTAGCGTCATAAAATGATTTTGATTAAGACATGATTTTAAAATTGTTTTGATGCAAGCAAAATGATGTCATCTCACATAGTTTTTATCTCTCGTTACCTTTGGTTATGTCTTTCCATTATCATTCTTAAAGGTATATCTCAATTTATGTTTTGCGTCGTACTGTTAGCACTTGTTGAGTATTTGGCTCACTTCTTGCTTTACCCTTATATTACAGCTAGCAGCTATGGTTAGATTCAAGCAGACTGCCCGTAAGACCTGTGATGCTGATGCTTATGTTCGAGCTCGGGTAGAATAAGTAATAATAGTTGTGTGAGGACTCGGTATTTGTAATCAGATGTAATAGTTGGTAGTGTTGGGCTGTTCCAAACCCTAAACTGTAAGATCTTGGATTTTGGTTGTGTATTCTTCATTAAAAAGATGTAATAGCTATATTTATTTTGCTGTTTAAGTTGGGGGGTGTGACAGGTTTTGGTATCAGAGCTACGGTTTAGAGTCCCTGGACAGCCTAAATAGGTTATAGGATTTGTGTGTAGGTTATAGATATTATGCGAGAGAGTAGGTTAAGTAAATTATTATTAATACTCCTCTTATTGGTTGTCAGCAAAGGGCGCATTCCTCGTCATCCTCTGGGTCGGACGACACTATTGCTTTCTCCGTGTATGCTGAGTTGAGGCGCGAGTTCGACATGCTTCAGGGCAAGTACGACCGACTGATAGACCGACTGAAGAACGTGTATCCGGACAGCCGAAACTACGAAGGGAAGCCCAAGGAGCAGATGACTGCGAGACTTGAGACCTTGGTTCAGTACGTCAACACTAAGCTTGAGGAGATGCCAGCGCACCGGGACCGTACCAGCCAGTATGTCATTCAAATGGTGGCAGATGAGCTCCAGAGCATTGTGAAGACGCTTCGAGAGGAAAAGACTACCAAGCCCCGTTCAGATGGAGTGGAGCCTTAGTTCTTTCCATTTACCTTTCATGTTGTTGTACTATCAGACTCTATGGAATCCCCAGTTGTTTCCGTTTTCCTTTAAATAAGCCTGTTATTCCTAGAATCAGACTATGTCCCAATCTTATGTACTGTGACCTTTAAAATTTCAATAATTATGTGCTATTGTTCCATTTGCTCTCAACTGTTATTTTATGTTTTTATCATTATATCTGCTTAATTTGGAAACTTGACCCCATATGTAAATGAGAATGTCATGCGATACCCTCGAATCATTTTATCATTCATATCTGTTTTGACACAACTCTTATTTCAGGATCATGCCTCCCAAAAAGAAGAACCCAACAACCACCTTCACCACAGACCCAAATATTCTTCGACTACTGGAAACCTTGCAACAGCAAACCAATGCTATAGCTCAACAACAACTAACTCTTCAACAACGAATTGAAAACCAAGATAACCGTGAGCCACACCAACCACCTGAACCACCAGTACCACCTAGACAAATTGTCACTTTCAAGGCTTTTCAGAATGTGAATCCACCTGTATTTCATGATACCACTGATCCAGTGATAGCTAACACATGGATCAAGGAGATGGAAAGGGCTTTTGAGTTGGTGCAGTTAGGAGACGATCAGAAGATGCCGTATGCTACTTACTTCTTAAAGGGAGAAGTCATCTATTGGTGGGAATCAGTAAAGGCTATGGAAGTCACTCAGCAGGTTTCTTGGGAGAGATTTAAAAAGTTATTTCTGGAAAAGTATTACCCTAAGTACATGCAGAATCAGATGGAGCTAAAATTTCTGGAGTTGAAGCAAGGGAATATGACTGTATTGGAGTATGAGAAGAAGTTCACTGAGTTGTCAAGGTTTGTGACAAAGTATACCAGCACTGAGGAGGAAAAAGCAAAGAAATTTCAGCAAGGATTGGAGCCTTGGATCAGAGATAGGGTGGCTATGTTTGAGCTTGAAACTTATGCGGGAGTAGTACAGAAAGCTGCTCTGATTGAGAATAATGGGATGCAGTCAAGGAAAGAGAGGGATAACAAGAAGAGGAAGGTTCCATTTTATGGAGAAAAGTCTGAAACTGGAAGTTCGCAAGATCAGAATGTAAAGAGGATTGGATTCCAGAAGGGCGGAAATTTTCAAAAGAAGGGAAATTTGGGAAAAAGGCAAGAATTAAAAGGGAACAACCAGGCAAGCCAAGGGCAAGTTGGAGAAAACAGGTTCCAGAGACCGGAATGCAAGCACTGTGGAAGAAGGCACCCCGGACTATGCAATAAGCTGAGCATGACCTGTTATAGGTGCAATCAGAAGGGACATTTGGCAAATGAGTGCAAGATGCCGAAGCCAGGAGTTACGTGCTACAAATGTGGGAAGACTGGACACATGGCTAGGGAGTGTAAGGCAACAGGACCAGTCAAAGTTCTGATGAACGTGGCAAGTACCAGTGCAAGCGTGCCAGCTGAGGTATTGGCATTACCTCCACCACCCGCACCAACCCCGTAAGCAACAGCAAAGACATTTGATCTAAAGATGAAAGATGTTGTTCAGAATTCTGAGGTGATAGCAGGTACACTTTTACTCAATAATGTCAAAGCTAAAGTATTGATTGATTCGGGAGCAACAAGATCTTTCATATCAGAATCTTTTGTTGATAAGCTCCAATGTGATAAAATGGTTATGAGTGAGGTAGTAAATGTGGTAATTGCAAACCAAGAGAAGATTCCTGTGAATCAATTTTGTCCAAAGTGTGAGATCGATATTTCGGGATATAAGTTTTCATCCGACTTGATACTCTTCAAGTTGGGAGAGTTTGATATAATTTTAGGAATGGATTGGTTAGGAGAGAATAGCGCTCAGATAAATTGTAAGACCAAGAGAGTGTATTTAAAGACGAAGAGTGGAGAGAAGGTAGTATTTAAGGGGCAGAGGCAAGAGCAACTATTTCTTACAATCGTTCAGGCTAAGAAGTTGCTTAGAAAAGGTTGTGAGTCGTTCCTAGCATATGTAGTGGATTCAGAGAGAGGCAGCCTCAGCATGGAAGATATTCCTGTAGTTAGTGAGTTCCCCGATGTGTTTCCCGACGAACTACCAGGCTTACCACCAGATCGACAAATTGAGTTCGAGATCAACCTTGCTCCAGGCATGGAACCAGTTTCAAAGGCCCCATATAGGATGGCACCAGCAGAAATGAAAGAGTTGGCGAGCCAGCTACAAGAATTATTGGATAAAGGAGTGATACGACCAAGTACGTCGCCATGGGGAGCACCTGTTCTGTTTGTAAAGAAGAAAGATGGGAGTATGCGTCTATGCATAGATTACCGGGAGCTGAATAAGGTGACGATCAAGAACCGTTACCGCTACCAAGGATAGATGACCTTTTTGATCAGTTGAAGGGAGCAAAATGCTTTTCGAAGATTGATTTGAGATGGAGATACCATCAATTAAAGATCAAAGAAGAAGATATTCCTAAGACCGCATTCAGGACCAGATATGGGCATTATGAATTTCTAGTAATGCCGTTTGGATTGACCAACGCTCCGGCCGCATTTATGGATCTGATGAATCGGGTATTTAAGAAGTATTTGGACAAATTTGTCGTGGTATTCATTGATGACATCCTTATTTATTCTAAGTCGGAAGAAGAACATAAGCAGCACCTTTGAATAGCATTGGAGATACTCCGACAAGAGAAGTTGTATGCCAAGTTTACCAAATGTGAGTTTTGGTTAAAGGAAGTTCAATTTTTGGGGCATGTTATTGGAAATGAGGGAGTTAAAGTGGATCCGGAAAAGATTGAGGCAGGTTATGAGTTGGGAGAGGCCAAAGACTCCTACGGAAGTACGAAGTTTTCTAGGATTGGCCGGATACTATAGAAGATTCGTCAAGGATTTCTCGAAGATCGCCACGCCATTGACCAAGTTAACCAAAAAGAATCAAAAGTTTGAATGGAGTGCAGAATGTGAAGATAGCTTTCAAGAATTAAAGCAGAAGTTGGTAACAGCTCCGGTGTTGGTACTTCCAGATGATCAAGGGAACTTTGTAATATTCAGCGACGCTTCACATAAGGGTTTGGGTTGTGTGTTGATGCAACACAGTAAAGTGATCGCATATGCGTCTAGACAGTTGAAGTCGCATGAGTTAAAGTACCCGACGCATGACTTGGAACTAGCCGCCATAGTGTTCGCACTCAAGATCTGGAGACATTACCTCTATGGAGAGAAGTGTGAAATCTACACGGATCACAAGAGTTTAAAGTACATTTTTACTCAGAAAGAGCTCAATATGAGGCAGAGGAGATGGCTGGAACTGATCAAGGACTATGACTGCTCGATAAATTACCATCCTGGAAAGGTGAACGTAGTGGCCGATGCTCTGAGTAGGAAGGAGAGATTGAATATGATGATAACATCAAAAGAGTTAACTGGAGAAATCGAAAAATTGGAATTGGAACTTTGTGCTTATGGAAAAGTTGAGGAAGTTTGTCGTGCAATGACCTTTCAGCCAACACTAGTGGAAAAGATAAAGAAGTGTCAAGAGGAAGTAATGGAAAAAGAGAAGAAACAGTTATCTGGAGAGGAGATTAATACTCAAAGGGATGAGCAAGGGATACTAAGGTTTTCATCCAGAATATGGATTCCCCATGTACCTGAATTAAAGAATGAGATCCTCCATAAAGCCCACAATTCGAAATTTTCAATCCACCCGGGAAGCACCAAGATGTATCGAGACTTAAAGAAGAACTTTTGGTGG
The DNA here is from genome assembly GCF_009905375.1 of Apium graveolens. NCBI lineage: Eukaryota > Viridiplantae > Streptophyta > Magnoliopsida > Apiales > Apiaceae > Apium > Apium graveolens. The sequence continues at coordinate 59,036,105 of NC_133654.1, read as the reverse complement.
CCAAATATGAAGCGAGACGTGGCAGAATGGGTTGCAAAGTGCTATACTTGTCAGAAAGTAAAGGCAGAACATCAACGACCAAGCGGATTAATTCAGCCCCTGAAGATTCCAGAATGGAAATGGGAAAATATCGCTATGGACTTTATAGTAGGACTACCGCGAACGAAATTTCAGACATGACACAATATGGGTTATAGTTGATCATCTTACGAAGTCGGCGCATTTCCTTCCAATAAACGAGAAGTCGTCATTGGACAAGTTGGTTCATTTGTATGTGCGCAAAATCGTACTAAGGCATAGAGTACCCGTGTCAATAGTTTCAGACAGAGATCCCCGATTTAACTCGAGATTCTGGAAGCAATTTCAGGAATGTCTTGGCACGAAGTTGAATATGAGCACGGCGTACCACCCACAGACTGATGGCCAAAGTGAAAGAATAATTCAAACAATTGAAGACATGTTGTGCAGTTGTGCAATCGATTTTGCAGGAAGTTGGGACGACCATTTGCCATTGATTGAATTCTCTTACAACAACAGCTATCATTCCAGTATCGGCATGCCACCATAGGAAGCTTTGTACGGGCGAAAATGTAGATCACCAACAAGTTGGGATGAAGTAGGAGAAGGAAGAATTCTCGGCTCGGATTTGGTACAACAGTTGCATGACTCGGTCAAGTTAATTCAGAAAAGGTTGCTTGCTGCTCAAGATAGACAGAGGAAGTATACGGATCCAGCGCGTAAGGACGTTCAATTCCAAATTGGCGAAGCTGTGTTGCTGAAGATGTCACCTAGAAAAGGGTTGATAAGATTTGGCGAGAAAGGGAAGTTAGCACCTAGATACATAGGTCCTTTTGAGATTTTGAGTCAAGTGGGAAAGGTGGCCTACGAGTTGGCCTTACCACCTCAGTATCGGCATGTGCATAATGTGTTCCATGTGTCGTTACTTAAGAAGTACAATCCTGACGCTAGCCATGTGATAGAATATGAACCTGTAGAAATTCAGGCAGACCTGTCATTTGTGGAGCACCGGTTAAAATACTCGACTGGCAAGTAAAGAGTCTTAGAAATAAATCAGTAAAGTTAGTAAAAGTACTTTGGAGGAACCCTAAGGTCGAAGAGTCGACTTGGGAGTTAGAGTCTGATATGCGTTCCCGGCATCCTCATATTTTCTCTTAGATTCTGGGGACAGAATCCCTTAAGGGGGAGAGGATGTTACGACCGACATTTTATGTAATATTATTTGTGGATTTGGTATAATATTAAAGTCAAATGAAAATATATTCAATGATTGTACGCTAGTGTGAGTGAAAATTTCTGCATTATAAATTTGCTTTGTGTAGTATATGATTTTTCAAAGCAAGAGTTTATTAATTTCTTTATTTTTGATTTATAAGGAATATTCTAAGCTTTGGAAAAATTTTCTTTTAAAAGGAATTTTGTTCACAAATTTTGAAATGATTTTATAAAGTCTCTAAAAATCCAAGTTATTTTATGGTATAAATTTTATAATTTTTGAACTTGTATTTTATTTTATAAAAATAAATCATTATAAATTTTAGTTGTCATATTTAGCAAATACAAGAAAGCCCTTGCATGCAAACACCCCTCTCATTCTTTTCAAGGAAAAAGAGGACAATTCCAACCCCACTAACTCTTATTTTCTAGCCAATTTCCTTCTTTACCCTTGCATGCAAAATGCACCAAGTATAAGTGAAGGGATTAGACTTGTCAATTCTCCTTTCCACTCAAATTTTTCAAATTAAATACCATAAAAACAAGCAATGTCATGATCATTCTCATACTCCACCCCACACCTCACTTCTCTCCTCCCTCCCTTCTCCCTCCTCTCGGTTTTTCCCCCTCCCCTCTCGGCAATTCCCAAAAACCGAGCCCCCATCCCCTTCTTTCTTCATTTCTCACTCAAATAATCATCCTATTATCAAGTAATCCTACTCCCTACATGTTGTTCTTGTATATCTTAAGAGTGTAGAGTAGAAAAACTTATGTGTTGACCTTGCATGGTGGTGTTTTGTTAAAACTCCAAGTGAATATCCTTGATTCTTGTGAATTCAAGGCTTTCACCATGAGTTATAGTAGCAAAGGGTTGAGAATGGCTAGACATGAGTATGCTACACTCATGCAATTGTTGTTTTCACCCTAATCCATTCGGCCATGACTTGATAGGAGCCGAATGGATGGTGTTTTGGTTGTCATGTTCCACTTTGTGTGTTTTTGTGATGATAACATGAAAATCTTAGTGAAGTCTTGATAAAACTCTTTGCATGCTAAGTGATCATCTAGGTATCTTATGCTAGGCTTGCATGTCAATGTTATGATAGAACATATGTAGAAAAATATGTTGTTTTGGTTTGAAAAACCCGAAGGCATGCATGCATGTGGATTTCTCTTAGAATGTTGTAAGATTTTGATCATTTGGAAAGATTTTGTTAGTGAGCCTTAATTTCAGTAGGAATAATGTGTTAATATTGATTTATGCTTCTTGTTGCATGGTAATAATTCGTGGTTATCTTTTATAAAATATATATCTTGTTGTTTCAAAAGCATGAAGATTTGTGATTTGTGAAGTGTAGTCTCTTTTGTTTTGCCATAATTGTACCTTAGGTAAGGATGATCTCACCAAGGTTATTTTGAGAAAAAGGGAGTTAGTTCAGTAGAATACCATGTATAAGTCTTGGTTTAAGTATTTAGTTGTTGTTAGTTGGGTTTGTCAAGTCAAACCTTGGAAAATGAGAAGTTATAGTTTCTGCAGAAAAATCAGTATAGCACCCTGAGGTTTAGAGTGAGTTTTGACCATGTCATTGGTGTGCACTTTGAGGCCCAAGCTACCAGAAGTTAGTATTGGGAGTATATAATAGGTTTTAGGAGTTGGTTGGAGGTTTGCATGTCATTTGGTTAGGTGCACAAGTAGAATAACAAAATCTGTCCAGGGGACAGTTTTGTTGCAACTTAGAAATAGGGAGATTTGACCATGTCATGGGTAGGCCCTCATTAGGCCCAATTGGGCCTTAGTTAGAGGGTATGTCAGAGAAGTTTTTCCAACCATAGTTCATAGGATATGAGCTAGAACCATGTGTCACAAGTTAATTCAAGTCAGGGCATTTTTCTGCCCAGAAAAACAGGGGAACCTTGGACTTTTAGCTTAGGCCCAAGAAGGCCCAGCCAGGCCCTTGAGCCACATCAAGTTTGTGAGATACCCTTAGGTCAGGAGAGTCTTGTGTAAAAGTTTTGAAGAAAAACTTTTAGTTTAAGAGTGTCTAATGTACTCAAAAAAACCATAGTTGTCATTCTGAAATTTGCACCAGTGAGCACTATCACTTATCACATAGTTTTAGAACACTTAGAAGTGAGTATTAGGTCGACCACCATAGTTGTAAGATAGTATAAGGTTAGTAGAGCAAAAGGCACAAGTGAGGGTCAATAGGTTTGGATAATTTAGGAAAGGCACATCGAGTTAGGAAGCCGAAATTAGAAGACCTTGTCTAGTTTAGCGACCAAGTGACTTAAGTTATGAGTCGAGATCATCCAAGACTAGTGTTGCATTATGATATATATAGTGTTATTTGGTGTTAATATATGATATGTGAATATGTGGCTATGTGTGTGCAATTATAATTTAAAAGTGAATATAAATTAAGTGCATATAGGCCTAAGTGCCATCCGTGTTTAATTTTGAGTTGTAAATAGGTTAGGTTGGTGAGAATATATTATAATGAGGATTATTATATTTATGTAGGATCTCGAGATGAGGGAAAACTTGCCATAAAAGTCGAGTGAAGCTCCAGTTGTTGCTCCTACCAGTCAGACCAGACCAGCCTATCTCAAGGCAAGTGATTCAACTTGACCTTCGTATTTACTACAAATAGTTCTTATATATTGATGCAATTATCCTGAGTCATTTGATATATTTAAATTCAAGCAGTATCTTTTGTTTATCTTTGAGTTACATAGAGATGCCATGAACCCTCGAGTACGTATTGCAAGTAGTTCAAAAGTCTTTCATGATAGGTTTAATGCCATGATAAAATGAAGAATTGATATATTACTTGATGGATCCTCTTGATTAACATGTTGATGTTTCCTAAGTATTAATATCTCATCCTGATACTTGAACCCCTATAGAACCTTACTTTGAATTCTGATAGTCAGATACTTACCAGCTTGATTCCTCATTGATTGATACCCTCTTTCTTATCCTAAAGCTGGACAATTCTGATATGTCCTGAGTTAAAGATCATTCTTCATACCTTAACACCCTTAGTATTCATGAAGCTTACCTTCTTGATGATCCAGCACTTGAACCTTGATGAGAAACCATTGCTTTGAGCCCAAATTGGCATTACCCTTCATATTATCCATTAGCCTAACTAAATCATCTTGTCCAATCTTTGATATATGAAAACCATTCAATTACTTGAATAGAGAATAGTTTTGTGAATCATGGCTCTGATATTCAGTACCTTGTTTCCCGTGTTTCGAGTTGATCTATAATCCCTTGATAAAAATGTTTACAGTCAAAAGAGATTTTGTCATAAATCGGCATCAATTTTTAAAATGATTAAAATGTGGGTTTTTAGTCCCAAAGGGGGATAAATGTTTTCTTGAATAGTGGATCTGGACTGAGACGCGAGTCCTTTCCACACTTATATTAGGCTTAAAAGTTGCCTAGGGATTCCCAATAATGTTTTAGAACCCAGCGAGGTTCGGGATTACTTCGCGGCTGATCACCGGCTGTAATCCGTAGCGTCATAAAATGATTTGATTAAGACATGATTTTAAAATTGTTTTGATGCAAGCAAAATGATGCCATCTCACATAGTTTTTATCTCTCGTTACCTTTGGTTATGTCTTTCCATTATCATTCTTAAAAGTATATCTCAATTTATGGTTTGTGTCGTACTGTTAGCACTTGTTGAGCATTTGGCTCACTTCTTGCTTTACCCTTATATTACAGCTAGCAGCTATGGTTAGATTCAAGCAGACTGCCCGTAAGACCTGTGATGCTGATGCTTATGTTCGAGCTCAGGTAGAATAAGTAATAATAGTTGTGTGAGGACTCGGTATTTGTAATCAGATGTAATAGTTGGTAGTGTTGGGATGTTCCAAACCCTAAACTATAAGATCTTGGATTTTGGTTGTGTATTCTTCATTAAAAAGATGTAATAGCTATATTTATTTTGCTGTTTAAGTTGAGGGTGTGACAGCTGGGGACTCGTGGTTATTTTTAGTTTATGTGCTTGATATCAGTGGTCGTTAAAGTTTAGTGACTTGGATATTTTACTTACTTATTTACTTGTTGCTTTTTCAGGTACTCTAGAGAGCGTTTATGCTAACGCGTTCTCGATCTCGAAAGAGAACACTGGATAAAGCAGAGGAAGAAGTTTTATTAGAGGAAGAAGTTCTTGTTGAGGAGGGGAAAGTTGCAGAAGAAGCTCTTGTTGCAATGGGTGAACCAGAAGCGAATACAAAGGCTTTGATAGACTATTCTCCGCCGAAGATCAATGATATTCAGTCTAGCATTGTCAGACTAGCCATCATGGATAACACTTTCGAAATCAAGGCTAGCATAATTCAGATGGTTCAGAACTCGGTTCAGTTGGGGGTTCTCCAACAGAAGATCCTAACATGCATATTAGAGATTTCATCGAGATCTGTGACACTTTCAAATTCAACAATATGTCTAAAGATGCTATAAAGCTAAGGCTTTTCCCATTCTCTCTGAGGGATAAAGCTAAGTGTTGGTTGCATTCTCTACCACATGGATCTATCACTAAGAGGGAAGATCTTGCTCAAAAGTTTCTTACTAAGTTCTTTCCTATGGTGAAGACTGTTGCAATCAGGAATGTTCTTACTCAATTTGTGCAGCAAACATGAAAGTCTTTGTGTGAAGCTTGGGATCGTTATAAGGAGATGCTTAAAAAGTGTCCTCATCATGGTATGCCTGACTGGATGATCATTGACTGCTTTTATAATTGATTGGGAGCATAGTCTAGACCCCTGCTCGATGTAGCATCAAATAGAGTCTTATGGGCCAAGAGCTATGATGAAGTTTATGAGCTGATTGAACTGATGGCTGCTAATGAATATCAGAACCCTTCTTAGAGACCAAATCAAGGAAAGGTAGCAGGAATTCTGGAGGTAGATGCAGCTACTGTTATAGCTGCTCAACTTAAGGCTTTGAAGATGAAGGTGGATTCTTTGGCTAATTATGAAGTTAATCAGATCACTAGTCTTTGTGAGCTTTGTGCTGGTGCCCATGAGACGGAGCAGTGTGCTATTTTTAGTGAATCAGCTGAGTTCGTGAGCAACTTTCAAAGGTCACAGCACCTAGTTCCAGCCATATATCATCCCAACAACCACAATCATCCTAAAACTCATAATGCAGTTCAACAACCTTATTAGAGGTATGCAGTAAAGCAGTACAACCCCCTGGCTTTCAACAACCGCAATATGCTCCAAGACAACAACTCCAACTTCAGCAGTTACCACATGGAGGTATAAGTCAATCTGATGAAAAATATGAATTGGAGGAGTTGAGGCTCATGTGCAAGAGCCAATTGGTTTCTATTAAGACCTTGGAAAATCAAATTAGGCAAATTATCAATGCCTTACTGAATCGACAACCTGGTACACTTCCTTGTGACACAGAAGTTCCATTCAAGAAGGAACAAAAGAGCAGGTTAAGACAATTACATTGAGGTCAGGGAAGGTTGTGAATCCCGAAAAATCTTAAATTTCAGAAGATGAAGCGGTGGCTGAAGAAGAAGTGCAGAAAGAAGCAAAAGTGGAACCAAGGAAGAAAACTGTGAAACACACTCCTCCTGAGGGTAATACAGGGGATAAATAGATCTATCCTCCACCTCCTTTTCCTAAGAGGCTGCAGAAGCAAAAGTTGGATAAGTAGTTCACGAAGTTTCTGGAGGTGTTTAAAAAACTTCATATCAACATACCTTTTGTTGAAGCTCTTGAACAGATGCCTGCCTATGCGAAGTTTATGAAAGGTATTCTCTCTCGGAAAGTGAAGCTCAATGACTTAGAGACCGTTGCTCTAAGAGAGGAATGCATTGTTGTGCTGCAACAGATGTTGTCTACCAAGCTTAAAGATCCTAGAAGCTTCACAATTCCTTGCACAATTGGAAACTTGTCATTCGACAAGTGTTTATGTGATTTGGGAGCTAGCATCAATTTGATGCCTTTGTCTGTCTTCAAGAAATTGGATTTACCTGATTCAAAGCCTAATGATATGTCCTTACAGTTGGCTGATAGCTCTATTACATATCCACAAGGCATTATGGAGGATGTCTTGGTCAAGGTGGACAAACTCATCTTTCCTGCTGATTTTGTAATTCTTGATTTTGAGGAGGATAAAAGATTCCCATAATCTTGGGAAGACCATTCTTGGCTACTAGCCGAACCATGATTGATATGCAGAAGGGTGAGCTCACTATGCGAGTGTTGGATCGGGATGTGACGTTCAATATTTTCAATGCCAAGAAATTCCATACTAATAATGAGGAGTTCTTTAAAGTGGAGTTGGTTGATTATGTGGTTACTTCAGAACTTGATCAAATGCTAAGGTCTGATGCCTTAGAGAAGGCCTTGTTGGGGAATTCAGATAGTGAAGATGATGAAGGTGATGAGCAGTTGCAGTATTTGAATGCTTCTTCTTAGAAGCGAAGGCTGGATATGCCGTTTGAATCTCTTAGATTGGAAGAGCTGAAAAATTCTCTAAAGCACCTCAAGCCATCTATTGAGGAAGCCCCTACACTCGAGCTTAAACCTTTGCCTGAACACTTGAGGTTTGTGTTCTTAGGTGATGCATCTACTTTGCCTGTTATTATTGCATCTGACCTTTTAGGTAATGATGAGGAAAAGCTCTTGAGAATTCTGAGAGAATTCAAATTAGCAATTGGATGGACTATATCAGATATTAAGGGAATCAGCCCTTCTTATTACATGCATAAAATTCTTCTACAGGAAGGAAGTAAGCCAACGGTTGAGCAACAAAGAAGGCTTAATCTGATAATGAAAGAGGTTGTGAAGAAGGAAATTCTCAAGTGGCTAGATGCAGGGATCATCTATCCTATTTCTGACAGTTCTTGGGTGAGCCCAGTTTAGTCTGTGGCAAAGAAAGGAGGTATCACAGTGCTTTCTAATGATAAGAATCAGCTCATTCCTACTCGAACAGTCACGGGGTGGAGAGCTGCATGGATTACAGGAAGCTGAACAACGCCACAAGGAAATATTACTTCCCTCTTCCGTTTATTGATCAGATGCTTGACATGTTGGTTGGGCATGAGTACTATTATCTTCTAGATGGCTATTCGGGTTATAATCAGATTTGTATCACTCTAGAAGATTAGGAAAAGACTACCTTCACTTGTCTATTCGGTACTTTTGCCTTCAGAAGAGTTTCTTTTGGGTTGTGTGGTGCACCTGCCACATTTCAGAGATGTATGATGGCCATTTTCTCTGACATGATTGGTCAGAATGTGGAGGTGTTTATGGATGATTTCTCTGTGTTTGGTGATTCTTTCGACAAGTGCTTGCAAAATCTTGGCGCAGTTCTTAAAAGGTGTGTTGAGACCAATCTGGTTCTCACTGGGAGAAATGTCATTTTATGGTGCAACAGGGCATCATTCTTGGTCATAAGGTCTCTATCAAAAGTCTTGAGGTGGATAAAGCCAAGGTGGGGTTGATTGAAAACCTACCTCCACCAATTTATGATAAGCGAGTCCGCATCTGTCTTGGTCATGCGGGTTTCTATAAGCGTTTCATCAATGACTTCTCTACAATCTCTAAACCCTTGTGCACTCTTTTAGAGAAAGATGTCCCTCTCAAGTTTGATGATGAGTGTCGAGCTGCTTTTAAGATCTTGAAGAAGAGTTTGATCACGGCACCTGTCATAACTACACCTGATTGGAATGAACCTTTTAAAATGATGTGTGATGCAAGTGAATATGCAGTTGGAGCAGTTCTTTGATAGAGAAAGAACAACATAGTCCATGTGGTCTAGTATGCTACTAATACCCTCAATGGTGCTCAATTGAACTATACTACTACCGAGAAAGAACTCTTAGCCATTGTCTACGGCTTTGAGAAGTTTCGGTCTTATTTGCTTGGGACGAAAGTGACAGTTTTCACTGATCACGCTGATATTCGCTATCTTGTCTTGAAAAAGGACTCAAAGCCTAGATGGATTCGATGGGTTCTTTTACTTCAGGAGTTTGAACTAGAGATCAAGGATAGGAAGGGTACTGAGAATCAAGTTGCTGATCATCTATCTCGATTGGAAGATCTAAGTGCAACTTCACAGGATAAGACATTGATTAATGAGTCTTTTCCCGATGAGCAGTTGTTTGGGGTGCAAGAGGAAGAAACCTAGTTCGCAGATATTGTGAACTACCTTGTGAGCAACATTATGCTTCCATACTGTCTTCTTCTCTAAGGAAGAAGTTTCTTCATGAGGTGAAGTGGTACATGTGGGATGAGACGTTTTTGTTTAGGCAAGGAGCTGATCAAATTAATAGGAGATGTATTCCGTACAGCGAGACGGTGGGTATCTTGCAAGACTGTCATTCGACTATTTATAGAGGCCACTATGGTGGAGAGAAGACAATAGCTCGTATCCTTCAACCGGGATTCTTCTGGCCTACATTATTTAAGGATGCGCATCAATTCATTTTGAAGTGTAATCACTGCTAGCATGTGGGTAATATGTCTAAGAGGGATAAAATGCCTCTTAATGCGCTTCTCAAGGTTGAGGTATTCGATGTTTGGGGAATTGACTTTATGGGGCCATTTATCTCATCTTGCAATAATCAATATATCTTGTTGGCAGTTGATTATATCTGAAAATGGGTTGAAGTCAAGGCTTTGCCGATGAATGATGCTAAGGTAGTGCTTAATTTTCTTCATAAGCAAATATTCACTAAATTTTGGACTCCAAGGGTCATAATTAGTGACGAGGGATCGCATTTCCGCAATCGCAATTTCACTGCTATGATGCAGTGACATAATGTGAATCATCGCATTCCTACAGCATACCATCCTCAGACAAATGGTCAAGATAAAGTATCTAACAGAGAGATTAAGTGTATTCTAGAGAAAATTGCATGTCCATCAAGGAAGGAACCAGGTTTCTGCCATAGGAGAGGGATGGTAAGTTGCTTGAGATGATTGTGGAGATGGGTTGGATTGCTTCTTATGAGGCACCCAATGCTGATCCCATGAGTGTGGTTCGCGAGTTTTATGCGAATGCGAAGGCAGATAAGAATGGTTTTACTGTGGTGAGGGGGTTGACGATGGAATACAGTGCTGGGGCTATTCAGAGGGTGATTAACCAGTCCGAGAGGAGGCCAAAGCAGGAGGATTGGAATGCTAAGACGGGGGAGGATTTTAACTTGGACTTGATTATTGCTACGTTGTGTATGCCAGATACTCATTGGAGGTTCAAGAGGGGCACGAACAAGTATGTTACTATCCCTGCCTCGTGCATGAACATGTATGCCCGTGCATGGAACTCTTTCATTTGTGCTAACATTATGCCTTCATCACATGTGCATAAAGTTACGGTAGACTGGGCAAAGCTATTGTGGGGTATTTTGTAGGGTGATTATGTGGACTTGGGGTCTGTGATTTATCAGTGTATGTTGAGGTTTCTGCGAGGCAGCACTACGGGCTATATTCCCTATGCATCCATTGTGACGAAGCTATATGTGGCGGTTGGAGTTCATTGGCCAGCACACGAGCAACTGGACATGCCTAGTGCACCGATTGACAGTTCGACTATAGCAGTGATGCAAGAGTGGTATAATGGAAAGCCGGATGAGAAGGGGCTCGATTATTCTTTTGATTACTTGCCGGGTGGACGGCGAGCTGATCAGATATATGCTGGTGGTTCAGCCCAAGCTAGTAGAGCAACTTGGAGAACGCAGAGGGGTGAGCCTAGTTCTTCACAGTAGCAACAGCAACAGGATGTTGAGGGCAGTGCTGGTATGAATTCAGCGCAGTATAGGAACTTGATTAGGAGGATGGATGCGATGCATGACATCCATAGTTGGTTTGCACAGGACCCTACATTCAGAGCCACATGAGTTGACATTTAGTGGCCAGTATTCGGTGAGGATTCTGTGTACCCGCCTTCTGACACTCCTGACACACCACCCATTGAGGTTGATGACCCTGATTCCGAGTAGATATTCTTGATTTCTTACTACTACCTTCATTGAGGACAGTGAATATTTTAAGTTTGGGGGTGGTAGTTAAGGAATATATGTTATGTGTGAGTCTCATATAGTTTGCATATTCATGATAGTTAGTTCATATAGTTGTATATTTTCCATGTAGTAGTTCTTTTTTATTTTATTTTTCATGTTAGTATGTTGCATATAGTTATATTTGCATTATAACATGATCCCTTAAGTTTCCTTCACCGATTGATTTGTGATATTGATGCTAGTGTAGTGATGTCATATATAGTGATGTTAAGTCTTATCAAGTTGATTTGCAAGCTAGAAGCAATAAAAATTTCACTAAGTCTTATAGGTTTCTTGAGTGCTAGATCATGGTCATGGTTTGTTTGTTTGTCAAGGTTTAATCACTTGTTTATATTTAGAATGTATGATATTCTCTTAATGATGAAATAACATAGATATCTAAAAATTGGAGAAAAACATTATATTTTATTGCTAGTTGTTCTGGCTAGGTGTCAAATGGCTAGTAGCTGTCTCATTTTATATGAGTAGTCTAGAGTTGAACGAGATGGAGTGAAACACACTCGTTCAGAAATTGTTGAAAAAAAAGAAGAAAAAAATATGTGTTGATGCATAATTGATCACAAGTGGGCTCTTTAATACTCGATTTATTAAGTTCTTAGGGGACTTTGTGCCTAGTGACCTATGGCTTTATTATTATGGGATCCACTAACCTAACGCTCATTACATGGGTATTATTGTATAAGACTTTTGTGGACCTCACTCATTGCACGATCAAATAAGCATATGTATGTTGTTATGTATTATAAATAAAAGCATGAATCCGTGTATAACTCCGAAATAAAAATTGAAGTGTTGTCAGTCATTTTGAGTTTAACATTTATTCTATTTATAACCGTGTGATTTTCTTGATGAGTAGTGAGTCATGATTATTGATCTAGTTCGAGAGTATATCTATTAAGCATCTGCACACATGCACGTTTCTAGTTTTTAAGTTGATTTGTTAGATTTGATTAATCTTTTTACGAATAACTGCATTTGTTGAGATGTTGCTCATTGGTTGGTTTAGTTAATTTGAGGGGATCGTTACATTCATGCATTTTTTTTCTTGTTTTTTGAGTATATTTATACTTGAAGACAAGCATCGGTTCAAGTTTGGGGGTGTGTTAAGTGGCATTTATGTCCACTTAGAATGTCCTATAAAGGCTTGAATTGGTGTTTTGTACTCAAGTTATTTGTGTTATTGATCTGTTTTGTAGTGTTTTTACATTTTAGGCATAATTGATGGAATTAGGAGGTTTAGCATTGCTTTGGTGCTAAATTGGTGTCAAGAGGGTGTCTAGGAAGTTTGCTTGTGGAATGCCATCTCAAACCAATCAAGAAAATAAAAAATCAGAAGTTTTTCCAGAATGTCAGTGCGCCCACGCTGTGAAGCGCGCGGCCGCGCCGGGTTGTCAGAGTTGCAGCGCCCGCGCTGGTGAAGCGCGCGGCCGCGCCAGGTCGGGATTTCAGAATCTTGTTGCAAGTAGAAGATTGATTTTCTAGGCTTCTGGATGATTGGGCTGCTATATGATGACAACTTAAGGTCATTTTTAATAAGAAGCACATACCAGAGCTTATGGAAAAGACAACGAGAAGACCTGGGAGCACAAATACAACAAAGGCGAAGAGGATCTAGTTTATTCTTATGATTTTTTGTTTTAAGTTGTAATCTTGGATGCTAGTTTTCTTGTTTGTTGAACCTATTACTCTTGTTTAACGTACTTTGGTTTTTATTTAATTTATAAAGACTTAGTTTATTATATCATGCATTCATCGGAACCCACGATGATGATGAGTTCGGTTATGGGCTAATCGTTATCGTGGGGTTTTAGCGGATTTACTTATTGATTTCAATAGTGAAATTGTTTCGAGGCCTTAGTGTGAGGTGATTGTATGACTCCTAGTATCGGTTGTGCTTATTCGTCTTATGAGTGTCGTGACCTTATAAGATAGCTTGTTAATCTGTATTGAAGCGAAAGTGAATATAGGGTTTTAGAACTTGCCATGCTAGCATAGGTTCATGTATTTGATATGCATAATTCGTAGGTAATTTTAACCATCTTACTTGTCCTATGTAATCATGATAGATAACTTGCGCATTAAACCATTATGTTGTCAAATTTTATAGACATATAGGGTCTCAATATAATTGGTGTCTATTCAGCTTATATCTCTTTTGTGGATGTCTGGTAGTAGGGTATTGGTACAACGAAAGTTGGCATTTACTAGTTTCATGTTATCTGATTAGTGTCAACACAATTGCATGCTAAGGTTAAGAACAAAAGCCTATTAAACACTACTAGAAAACGTTAATAGACATCGGCTAAAAACCGATGTCTATGAATGCAAAAATCCAATGTCTTCGTGGGTGATGTTAAAGACCCCCTATTTAACATCGGTTTTAAACTGATGTTAAATATAACATATAAAATCAGTTCTTTGTTTAAAACCGATTTCTGTAACTTAATATTAAATTTCTCATGCATATCTAATTTTCATATATTATCATAATATGATATTTTTATCAATTTAAATATATGTGAGGTAAGTAAAATCTTTCCATTTATCCATTAAACTGATGTTACTAGTACCAATAACAACAGTTTTCATCTAAACCCGATGTTAACAATACCTTTGACATCGGTTCTTCATTGGAAACCGATGTCTATTGGTGACCAACTGATGTCTATAATGCTTAATAACATCAGTCTTCTGTTTTAAAATTTTTTTGATGTAGTATTAACATCGGTTTTACTGATGTCAATGCTCAACTAGAAATGATGTATTAAGCTTTGATAGACATCAATTTTTTATTTTGTAACAGATGTTTATAGTGTTACATTAACATCAGTTTTATGTTAAAAAACGATGATAAATGGCTTTGTTTTAAAATCAGTTGCTTTGTATAAAATGATTTCTGATCACCTGTTTTATCCATGCAAAATTTAGAAGATGCCAAAAATTTTTCCAGAAAATCAAGCAATTGCCAATTAACAACCAAATTCAACTCCAATATTAACCAAACTATCATATCCTTACAAACATCCAAATTAAAATCCCAATCTCCAAACATCCAAATTAAAATCCCAATCTCCAAACATCCAAGTTATCATCCCAACATACTACTAGCTACATAGTTTCAAATCTGAAACACCAAACATGAACTTAATCTTTTCTAATTACTAGTTACAATCCGAATACATGCAACCAAAATAAAGATGTTTTTCAGATTTTAATATAGGTACCAGTCGCCAACATCTACATGATGGATTGGATATAATCAAGCGTCTTATAATGAATGACGTCAAGGTCCTCCTCTGTATAAGACCTACGACTCTTGGAGGCCCACTGGAACACAATAAACCTATATCATTCCTCAACCAACTAAAAAGTAATATTCACAAAACTGAGAAAGGTAAAAAATGTACCTTATCTAGTAGCTTCATCCCCTTGTCCTCAATTAAATCTTTCATATATCGCATGACCACATATCCACATTCTGTGCCACCTGGTTGTTTAGGGCATCCATATACATTCTAAAACATTATTGACAATTAATGACATCGAAGATTCATCATAATTACATATTTTACAAAAATGAAAAATTAAAAAATCGACTAAATACTCGCAACAAGGTTTTTAACTTTGGAATTCTTGTTTACCCGTCCTTCCTGAGCATTATAAGATCTCACTGCCTGTAAATGTTATAATTATAAAATACAGTGTCAAATCCATCAATTACCGATTACATTCTATATATAATTGTAAATTGAAATAAAAAATTAGCGCATTAAAGCCTTTTCAAGGTCTTGGGGATGAGGATGATGAGGCAATGGATTAAGGATGAAAATTTCTGATTCCCAAAACACGATCAAAATCCAATGTAAACTGTTTTCATTATAAATAAAGTAAGAATTTAAATTACATATCTGACAATTTTACATATTATAATTAATTTACCAATAACTATATGACTAATCAAGGCCATGCAATATTTTAAAATAGGATGCGTAAAAAATAGATGTACTTGTAGTTATAAGGCATAAAGTTATCCGAAGAACTTCATCTTTTAGCCTTTGCACAACATATTCATTAAATTCGTCATTCAGTTTGTATGTGGATGGATGAAGAAAAGCAAACATCACCGACAAATCTCTACTCGGCGTATCCCGGAACACTGAATACATAATAAAAAATAAAAATTTATATTTTATGTAAATAGATCATTACTATATAAAATGAGACCAGATTCTAAAAAAGTGTAAAAAGAAGCTTACGCCATGTATGTCGATATAGCAGACTACCCAATCATTTTAAACTCTAGCAATTCAAGTACGTTCTCATGAAGTAAATATATAGTTCTTTCAATTCCAAAGATTTGAAAATCATATGGAACCGGTATCGAGTTTCCACTTTCCTTCATCACTGTTGATGCAAATTTGTACAACAGCCTAAAGCGAGGAGGCACTTTGTCCTTTGGCTTCATAGAATTAAATACATTATGCATTCTCTGCACCTCACTCACAATCCGCGCATTTTTCTTTTTCAGTAAATAAATATTTAAGCATATAATCAGTATTATTCACTTTAGTGCAAATTTGTACAACCTCCTAAAAATAATGACACTTGGTTTGTAATTAAATTATATACCTCGGAACCAGTACTGGAGGTGTATATGATCATTTCTTTGGGCCATGCCAAATGAGAACCAATGGCTTTCTAGACGGTTTCTATCTCACCAACCACAAGAACAGGCACCAAAGCATCATCGTGGATGCTTCCGTCCACCACAACACAAACAAATCATGGTTCTAGAGGCACTCCATGAACCGATTGGTCCTCAATTCATCTTCCATCAAATCTTTGCAACTTTCCTTCTGTTCTTTTGTTCTTGTTCTTGTTCTTTCACCCCAGGACAACTTGCTTTTTTAGACATTGGTGAATGTAGATTGTCCCCAGCAACCAAAGCTTTCAACTCAGCAATTTGCTCAAGATTATGAAACTGCTCTTTGGTAATGTGATTTATTGCCTGTTCCGGTAAATCGAAGTACAATATTGGAGGTATGAAGCTTTCAACCCCACAAACCCTTCCAGCATGCTCAGGAGTTTCTAATACAGTGGTGAGTACATCATTAGTTCCATCCAACTTGAATTCACCATTTCTTTGCTTTTCGAGTAAGGAATCTTGTTAAAATGATGAGAGTAATTAGGTATGATATGGAAAATTAAAGAAGCAAAAAATTATAATAAGTCTTACATTTTGTTGAACTTTTTCTGCTAGTTCTGGGTCAAGAGTCCCATCTTCTGTCATACAGGTTTTTTTTCCACATAATTGCCCTATCTGGCCTTTCTTCAGGCTCCAACCTCCCCAAGCGTCTCTACAAAAAAATTAAGACACATTCATAAAATTGAAAATGTGAATACTACAAGAAAAATGATAAGACTCTTAGTTCTTCTTCTTCCAATCCGATGTATCCTTTTCTTAACACTCGGCGTGGATATTTCCGTTGTCCCACTCTTTCACTCTATTTTTATTTTCTTCCTGTATACAAAATAAATCTTGTTATTACTGTATTTTTACAATTAAATCTACTCCTAAAAAACCAAAAAAATATGGTCCTAAATTTATATATATATATAAAGTAATGCATACCTCCAAATCTTTTGTGACTCTAGCTGCAACAAATCGTCTCCACGCTTTCTTCCCGATAAAAGCATATTGCTTTGGCGGCTTCTATAGCTTCTTCTTCTGTCCAACATAAGGCATCACATGTTTCGCTGTCAATTTAGCCTTAAAATTTCTCCATTTTACGCCTGCCGACTGTAGAATCCTCTTCTGACTTTCAAGAATCAGTTCGAATGTATTTTGAAGCACAAATTTAACAAGTTCAGACAGTTCAAATTTTTTTAAATAAAAACCATGAGATTAATGTCAATTGCGATTGTAACTGACATATCTCAAGATCATTCCATATTTTTTCTTTCAGTTCAGGGTCAACCTTTGGCCAAGTCGGAATGTCAATTGGCACCATTGTCCTTGCCAGCATACATATGTAGGACTGCAGATTGTGTCATTCATCTCCAACTAGAACTGCAACTCGATTGAACGGCAAATTCAACTTCTCTCCCCGCGCTTTCTTCATCACCACTTTGTGCATAGCACAAATGACTCGTGCTGCTCCAGATGTCCTGCTTTAAATGAGTGGTAATCCAATTCCCATATTTCTTCAATCCTCCAGTAAAATGGCATATCACTCTCTACGGGATTTAAATCCTTAGCACTAGAAACTTGGACACTCTTAGCAACTAACGAAACTCCACTATTTTGAACAACCCTAGCATCGTCTCGCTCCTTTGTGAAGTATCGGATCCCGTCAACTAGATAGCCATCAAAAGTCAAAACAGTAAACGATGGTTTTCCTGCTAGCCACCTTATCATTTCAGAAACACCTTCGACTTTCTCGTTCAATTTAGTCATAACTTTGTTCTCAAACCAATCAACAAATAGCCTATTATGTTTCCCAATCATATACTTAATAGTCTTTTTTTCCTTCATAATATTTTTCAAGCAACTCCTTATGCATCCTTTGAAAATGCATAAATTTTTGGTTACAAACTAAAATAATGCTTATACAAAATTAATCAAGAAAGGGAAAAGAAAAGTTATTTACTTAATATATGGAAACACTTCACTATTATTTAAGAGGACGGTAAATGCGCCTCATCTCGATCTTTCTCTTCAACAGATTTAACTATTGCAGCCGATAATGGACCAAAAAGTTTGCCTTGGTCCTTCGGAAGACCGGCAGTTGTGAAACTATTTCTAGAAAACTCTGTGCAAAATTCTACAGATTCTTCCTTCAAGTATGCTTCGGCTATACAACCTTCTGGAAAATAAAGGTTTCACACGTAACTTTTCAACACTTTATTAAAACGCTCAATAGATACATCTATCTATAGAAAACTGGTCCACATAAATGCAATTCCCTGACTAGGTGCACTATTAGATGTATCATTATATCAAGAAAAGAAGGCAAAAATATTTTTTCGAGCTCACATAAGGTTATACCACATCGGCTTGCAATTTATCAAGTTTTGATACATCAACAATCTTGTTGCACAAGTGTTGAAAAAGAAGCAGAGTTTTATTATGCTAACTCTAACATTCTTCGGAAGTACAGAACGAATTGCGACCGAGAGTAATTGTTGAAGGAGTACATGGCAGTCGTGAGACTTCATCCCAAATATCTTTAAATCCGCCATGGATTCACAATTTATAATGTTTGACAAATTCCCATATGGCAACTTCATTGATGAGAGTGATTTCAACACTTTTCTTTTTTCAGCTTTTGTTAGAATAAAACTGGAAGGAGGCAGAAAAGTTCTTTTTCTCCTAATCTGAAGCTATATCAGTTCTAACCCCCATTTCCATCATATCTAGCTGAGATGCCACACTATCTTTGGACTTGTGTTTTAAATTCATTAATGTCCCAATTAGACTATCGCGCATATTTTTCTCAACATGCATAATATCGAGGCAGTGACGAACGTGATGGAATTTCCAGTATTCCAACTAAAAAAAAACCGACTTCTTCTTCCAAGCACAGTACACCTTCTTCGACTTCTTTACTTCCTTTTTATAAGAAAATTTAATATTTTCTTGTTGTGCCAACACCTCTTGTCCGGAAAGGGGTTCCCTTGGCTGTCCAAACTCTTGTTGACCATTAAAGGCTGCCTTCTTCTTCCCGTATGGATGATGCTTAGGCAAATACCGACGATGACCTTGATAATATATTTTCCTACTATAAGGTAAATAGTTAGCAACAGTATCATCAACACACACTGGACAACCCAAATAACCCTTGTTGACACAGCCAGACAAATTATTATATTTCGGGAAATCGTTAATCGTCCATAACAAAGTCGCCCTTAAAGTGAAAAAAGATTTTGTGAAGGCATCGTATACATTCGGTTCACCTTCATCCTAAAGCTTTTTCAACTTATCAACTAATGGTTATAATAACACATCAAGGTTGTTACCTGGTTCATGTGGACCAGAGACCAATATAGTTAACATCATAAATTTTCTCTTCATACATAACCACGGAGGAAGATTATATGTTACCAATACTACCGGCCAACAAGAATACCGATTGGTCAGCCCATTGTTATGTGGGTTAATACCATCAGCCGGCAAAGCTAGTCGAAGATTTCTTAGCTCACTTTCGAAGGCAGGCCTCCTGTAATCGATATTCCGCCAAGAAGGAGAGTCGGCAGGGTGGCGCATCTGGCCATCATGAATTCTTTGGTTGGAATGCCATGTCAATAACTGAGCTGTCGAAGAAGATTTAAACATCTGTTTAAATCTTGGGATGATCGGAAAGTACCACATAACGTTTTCGGGATTTTATACATTTCTGTACCATCCTTACCCACCTCCCAGCAAGATAGCTTGCACTTTGGACACTCCGAAGCAGTCTTATTTACACCCCTGTATAGAACACATTCATTGGGACACGCGTGGAATTTCGTATACTCGAGACCTAAATTCGAAAGAGTTTTCTCTGCTTCATATGCTTTAACAGGTAATGCATTATCCTGAGGTAGGAATGAGCTAACTGTAAAGAGAAGATCGCTAAATGCGCTATCACTCACACCAAATCTCGGTTTCCAGTTATGTAATTTTAACACCGAATCTAATTTTTTGCAGTCGCTGCCCTCAAATAAAGGTTGTTGAGGATCGGCCACAAACCTCTTAAAATCATGTGAGTCTTTATCGTAGTCTTCGCCCCCTGATTTACCCCCTGGATTACGATATGCTACTTCAGAAACCACATCAGCTTATGAAGCACCAGCAACAGCGGCTTCCGATGCAGCAGCCACTTCTAATGCAGCTTCAAAGGATAATTTAAATGCATCTGCATTCTGCTCCTCTTCATGTGGGGGAAGTGTGCTACCAACAGATGACCTACCAGTCTTGGATCTGTGCCATATCCAATCAATATACCCAAGACTGAAACCATTCTAGTAGAGATGGCCCCTTATTACTTTGACCGGAAATTTCTTAAAATACATTTACAGCAGGGCAAGGTATTTTTTTAGGATTTTTACAATTTACTTCGGCATAAATCAAAAACTTTTCAACCCCGACTTCATATTCAAACGAATCGCTCTCTTTTGAAATCCAATCTTTCTCCATATTCGTAGGATAACCTATTTCCTACTTAATTTTCATATCAAATATCAAAAAACAATGTACAATTAGTAGTATATGTATGGCGCCCTCCAAACCCGGGTCAGAAGTTTGGGGTCCACACACGCACTGATTACAACCTGCTTATAACAATAATAAAGATAATAATAATATATATACAGTGACCCTACTTACCAACTACCACGGATCGCAACAGGTTAAAGTATGCACACAAGCCAAACATACTAATATATTACAAACCGTTCAAATCCCAACTATTCCAAACTCAAACTGAATATTAAACATATTACAAACTTTTACAAATTTACATTATTCCAAAAGAAGCCTACTAGCTCAGCTTTAACAGCCTTAATCCCTAGCTCTCGCACTGGACTGGGGATCCTTGCTACCAACTGGTTCCTTTTTTAACTGAAAAGAGTATAAACAACATCGCACAAATGAGCTAACTAGCTCAGCAAGTCACAATGACAAAACTGAGAATAATGATCATCAAGTGAATATGGTTATGTTATCAAGTGAACAATGGATTATGATTTAGAATTGGATATTATACTTTTAATTTAAAAACCAAGGTTAGGCTGCTGATCAGTCACGCACTAACCCCGAGCAAAGCACACAACACTGCTCTAACTACTGGATCCAAGGCACACATTGGCCTAACTTGACCATTATATGGTCTGACCACGAATCTGGTCAACAATTTTATAAAAACAATCCAATTCTAACATAATAACAAAATTAAACAATATTAAACAATAATCAGAATCATTAACAACGGTGAGTGTTTAACAATGAAAGGGTTTCAACCCTTGTGTGGCTCGATAAAGTACTTTCAAGGCTTGGATGTTGGGTAATTGAAATAACTGGATAACAAAGGAATCAACATTCAGGGTTTTCAAAGATTTGGGGCTTCCAAAGCATAGGATACAATGGTTGAGTATACAAGTAATTCAGTTCCGTGTTTGGGATTTTGTTTGCATGTAATTGTGGAGTAGTATCGTATGCTTGAGATTCGTGTTTAGGTACACAACAATCAATGGTCTAGAAAGAATAAGGTTTATGGCTCAAGAACAATAACTGGAATCAGGGTTGGGTTTCAATGCTTCAAAGCACTTGCAATATCAATAAGACAATCAAGTACTACAATATCTCGAGAAAGTTCAGAACACTTGCCTGGTGTTAGCTTACTACACAGCACTCGCTTCCAATCACAATCGTCTTACTCCTCAACTACCTGTTTCCCTTTCCTACGTCTTGCCTCTTCTGCTCACATATTATAAGCATCTATCAATCATCAACTCATAGGATTCTATTCAACATATACTTTTATCTACCCTTCGTTTTACCCAAATTCGATTAACGGATTGAAAGTTATGTAATAATCAAGTAAACACCGAATGTATAGACCGATAGTCAATCAACAAGTCACATATAACACATAATACATCACATAATCAATGACAAATCATTTATGAAGAAGTCTCGGGTTATAAATATGCTTTCGGGTATTTAAAATGATTTTTAAAACATTTTTCGGAATTAAAACGGGTCGTTGGATCAATTTCGGGTTAATAAACAGGGTTCGGTTGGCCAATTCTGGCTCCGAAATAATTTTAGAATAATTATCGAGCCTTGATAATAATTTAGAATAATATTTTAAAGCTCGAAACTATTTTTTCGGAATTTTTAAATCATTTTTAAATAATTAAATCTAATTAAATAATTAAATCTAATTAAATAATTAATTAAAATCAATTAATAATTAATTAAATCAATTAATCAATTAATTTTCGAATTAATTGACCAATTAATCAATTAAAAATTAACTGAAATTAATTAACTAATTAATTCAGATTTATTTTTGAATTAAAAATAATTTTCGGAATTAAATACTAATTTTTTTTATAATTTTCAGAAATTAAAAATGAATTTTTATAATAAAATAAATAGGAAATATGATTTTTAAACATTTTATAAACAGGAATCCTATTTTTGAAAACTTTGCAAACTACAGGGACTAAACTTCACCATCTTCAAAACTAAAGGGACTAAACTGCAATTTTGCAGTTCCAGTCGCCGGAAAATCGGGGGTGGCCGGAGAAGACGATCTCGGCGTCCTCACCCCACCAACACCTCCAGATCAACACTACACAACACCAGGAACTTGTTCATGCCAATCAAACATTCTAATAATCCCTGTTCTGGTCGGAAATTGGCCAAGAACATCGCCCGTTTCCGGCGAACATCGTAAATCTTTAAAACACAACTCCCTTCGATTCAAGCATCCTCTGTTAACGAGCTATATATCAATCGATTGCAAATTTTATAAGGAACACTACCCACTATAAATCAACAGCTAATAACCCCTGAATAAAAACCCCAAATTTCAATTGAAAACATTCATACGGGTTATAAACCCTAATTTTGAAATTCGAAAATTAAACCCACTTTTGAGCATGTTATTGAACTCCAAATCAGACGTATGACATATGAAAATCATCAGGAAAACAAGCTCTACACATGCAATCATCAAATCATACAAACAATCATCCAACAAAAATTCCATATTTTTAATAAAATAAATTCAAAAAATAAATAAATTTTCAGAAAATAAACCTTTGATTCTGAAGTATATGGATTACAGATTCTGATAGAGCTTTTCAAGACCTTCAAATCCAGTACTCGATCTTTTCAAACAAAGATCAATAACACCTTCAAAAGTTGATTTGATTCTTGGAACAGTTTATCAATATATGCTTTTTCTCTGTAAAATTATATATTTATCTGTCTGCAAATGATTTTGATACGAAATAAAATACGGTAAAAGGCTAGTTATATTTACGGAAAATTAGTATCCCGTTGGATCATTCCAGATATAAACGGTACGTTTTTTTGTAAAAACTGATCCAAACGGTATCGGTTTTTCGGGATAATTATCCAAATCAGTACAATTTGTACTGCGGTCTTGGTCTCAACGCCTGGTTACGCGTACTACGAAGTGATAATTGGGATAGTTTAATAAAAAGCTCCCATTTATCAAAATACGGGTTTGTATTGATTTACCGAAATGAATACTGTATCGAAAATATTGCGCTGGGACCCGCGCAGAACAAACCGTACGCCGGATCGAAAAAAGTTGAACATGGAATATGCTCGGAATATTACAATTAGGTTAGAAAGGAGTTCTCGGAAGAGTTTCGGGTTCCAAAAAACGTAACAACGGGTGGACGTCGGTTGGTTCTCGTTTTTATAAAATAGATTTTAATTACCCGGAAAAAGATTTTAGAAATTTCATATGATTCTTATAAATCCCATAAATCAACATAGAAATATAATTAGGAAGATATGACAATTATTTATATTTTATTTTTAGACATATAAAAATAAAAATACTCAATTAATTATTTTTGAATATCCACGTACAGATAACACTTAACAATTAACTCATAGAATAGATACGTGAACACACATAATAATTATTTAATATCAAAAATAATACATGATATATCCCTGATATTACATATGTGTATTACTATGTACTAATTACCGACAAAGCAGAGCACGACACGGATTGATTAAAATGATGAAACAAACAAACACATAACAAGCTGAGAATGACACTAGACAATTACACATAACATATTAATAGTAATTTCGCCGATGCTTGGTAAAGTATTAGCTTCTATAGGCCAAGAAAATTCTATTCACATGCTAAATATCATTTCTCAAACCACTTATTAATTAGCTACTTTCTTGTTTATTACAATTAGAAAAACCTGATTCCCTCTCTCTGTTTCGTCTGATGCATAACCGGATTGCAACAGTCTGCCGTTTCATTGATTTTCCGAATATAAATCATATAAATACAAGCTACAATCTATAGCAGAACCTACAAGTTCTGCTTGATTAATTAGAGGTTGATAACAAGAGTACATATAACAGAGTACTGCACATTATAACCACACAAATTATATTAAGTTTTAATAAAGTATCTTGCTCAAAGTTAAACAATGACCATTACACATATTAACCAATCCTAGTCGCCTAAAATTAGTACACTACCCTATTCTTCAACATTCATATATTACTAAAAAACATACACACATACTCAAAAACAATCGAAATTACCTCTCTTCAATACCTCTAAATCAAAATTAACCAAAAGATACTCCAAAAACATGTCCCAAAATCAAAATTGATTGTTATTCCTTTTCAGTAATCTGCATTATACTATAAAAATCTTTATTATCAAAAAATCTACATTACAATTTTGGTACAGTACAAGAAAGGGCATGCATTTTATGTTTACATTAAACTATAAATTCATGTCATTTTATATATGTTTACATATATAAAAATTATATGTAAACTGAAAATAACAAAATCATATCATTTACACAAGTAAAATAAATAAATAAATCATAAGCAAAATAGGGTTTGCTATATGACAAGTAACTCATTTCCATACTAATTAAACAAGCAGATGCAGATGCTTAAACTAATTAAAAATTAAAAAATTAGGGTTTCAAATTCAAACCCTCAATTCTGAAATTAGGGTTTAAAACTTACCTAATTCAAGCTTTAATCTCCAACTTAGCTTCAATCTCCGACTTGAACTCAAACCTTTAACTCTGAGTTGAACTCCAACTCCGACTTCGACTCAATGCAATGCAACTCCGACTTCGATTTGGACTCAATGAGAGCAACCTTGGTGAAATGAGAGCAGCCTTCTCCTCAAATCTACACGGAAAGGTGAAATGAGAGCACATAGAGGGAAATGTTCTTGGTGATGAAATGAGAGATAAGAGATGAAATAAAATGAGAGCACATTTTTTGTTTTTGTTTATTGTTTTTTTATTTTAATATTTGGTTTTTTAATAACAAAGAGGGGGAAGATGTGGGTGAAAAAAGGGGGGAGAATTTTGCTAAGTCAAAAAACAAGGGGGGAAACACACAGAGGGAATGAATTATTTGGTTAAGGGGGAGAAATGGGGAAGGCGCGTTGATTAATTATTTTAAACAGACATATAACATAGGTTGGGCTAAAAAATGATGTTTATAACAAAAAGACATTGGTTGCCCAAATCGATATAGAAAACACCTTTACATCGGTCACAAAAGCAACGATGTCTAAGAGGCAATGTCTATTCTATTTTTCTTGTAGTGAAATGAAGTATTTAATGAAGTTAAAATCCCATGTTTGTGTTATATAAGTTAATCAACCTTAATTCTCTTAGTTAATATTAGTTAGTATAATCTCGTAGTTATAAACAATCTCAACTTGTTATCATCTTAGCATTGAATAATAACCATACCATTGTTGCATAAGTACATTAATTAAATTCAAACTAAAAGTCTCTGTGGGAACGAACTAGACATAATTCTATATTACTTGCGAACGCGTATACTTGTGTGTAATATTAGCACGTGTTTTCATCCTAACAGCACATCTTTGTACTTTCTAGGTGGATTGAATACCTGGAGCTGTGCCTTTCTTACAACAGCTCATCCTTCAGTTCTTGCACATTCAAAACCAAAATTCGGGATGCATACCTCAT